>NW_026691720.1:0-52899 GCF_020826845.1 Diceros bicornis minor
AGGCGAGGTGGGCAGGGGGCGCCACCTTACTCTCCTCAGCTCCCTGAGGGAGAGAGAGAGAGACAGAGACAGAGAGAGAGATCCCTGACCTCTGAGTCTCTGCCTCCACCGCTGGCTGGTGCCAACTCACGCGCCATCCCACTTCCAGCCATCACCCCCACGCCTGCCCCGGGGCCAGCCCCACCACAGAGAGGCCGGTTGGTTCCTGCTCACCTCTGTGCCGTCCCTTCCCGACCTGACCCCAGTGCAGGGGATAAGCTTCAGACAAGTCTTTCCATGTCCCTCTGCATGACAATAGACTTCCTCCCCTCTCCCATTCCACAGGCCCACCCACCCGGGACATCCACCTTTGTCATTAGCTCAGGAGAGGATGCAAGATGAGAATCTCTGCTATTGTGTGGGGAGACTCAGTTCCCGGGTTTCCCCCATGGACACATGTTCTTCAGCTGGGTCTGATTTCTCCAGACAAGCTGTCTTGGGAAGGATTTGGCCAGCCCTAAGAACCTGAAGGGAAAGGGCGGAGGGGGGTTCTCTCTCTGCCCCCGACAGCCCCGAGCTGGGTCGGTCCCTCAGACCTGGCCAGGGGCAGCCCATCCCCCGGCGCCCTTCCCCGGGGCATCCAAGGGCAGGCTCGGCGCCAGCCCCACCCCGCTCGCCACTGCCCGACCATCGTCCTCCCTCGGGGGGCCTGGGCAGGACAGGGACCCGGCTGTGGGAGGCCTCCAGATCTCAGGCCTGGCACACCGTTTACCAGGCTGCTTCCTCCTCTGACGGGGGCCCAGCACACGCCCCAGGAGACTTGGCAGCCGCCCCCAGGGCTCTATCCTCTGGAACTCGTCCCCTTGGAAGGGGCCTGGCCCAGGTGCCAGGTTCGGCTGGTCGGCCAGCCTCCTTTGGAGAAAGCAGGCAAGCCGAGCCAGGCTTGCAGTGGCCCTGGCGTGACACCTGCCACCTCAGGCAGAGGGCCTCCCGCGTGCCCTCCATGGCGGGTTTCTCCCGGAGCCGTGGCCTGGGCACTAGGAAGGCCGGGCCTCCCCGACTCCCGGGAGGAGGGGCTAGCCCAGTTGCGCCCTGGCCCCCAAACCCTCTGGTGCCATCTGCCTGTCTCGGCACTTCTGACTCCACAGAGCCTTTCCTACATCTGGGCTGCCTGCCGTGGCAAAGTGCAGGCGTGGGGTGAGGCCATGGCTTTGTCTTTCCAGGAAAAAATGAGCCCCTGGCCGAAGCAGCAGGCCCAGGCAGAGCCTTGAGCTTGAAGCCCAGTAGGTCTGTGGCCCTCAGGGCCAGAGCAATGCTTTCAAGGCAGGGAAGCGGCCTGCAAGCTGAGTGGGAGTGGGGGAGGGGAGGGAGACAGCTGAAGCCGAGTCCAGAAGGGCGGCGATGGAAGAGCTGCAGCTGGGTCAGAGCCTGGAGGGAGGGCGGGGCCTTCACTGAGGACACCCCCCCGAGGCCAGCCCTAGGCCCCGGCGGTCGCGCATGCGCCCTTGGCCTGTGCGGTGTGTGGGGGGTTGAACCCAAGCCCGCAGGGCTCCCGGAGCGGCCAGAGAAAGAAGGGCCCATGGAGAGGTAGGCGAGGTGGGCAGGGGGCGCCACCTTACTCTCCTCAGCTCCCTGAGGGAGAGAGAGAGAGACAGAGACAGAGAGAGAGATCCCTGACCTCTGAGTCTCTGCCTCCACCGCTGGCTGGTGCCAACTCACGCGCCATCCCACTTCCAGCCATCACCCCCACGCCTGCCCCGGGGCCAGCCCCACCACAGAGAGGCCGGTTGGTTCCTGCTCACCTCTGTGCCGTCCCTTCCCGACCTGACCCCAGTGCAGGGGATAAGCTTCAGACAAGTCTTTCCATGTCCCTCTGCATGACAATAGACTTCCTCCCCTCTCCCATTCCACAGGCCCACCCACCCGGGACATCCACCTTTGTCATTAGCTCAGGAGAGGATGCAAGATGAGAATCTCTGCTATTGTGTGGGGAGACTCAGTTTCCCGGGTTTCCCCCATGGACACATGTTCTTCAGCTGGGTCTGATTTTCTCCAGACAAGCTGTCTTGGGAAGGATTTGGCCAGCCCTAAGAACCTGAAGGGAAAGGGCGGAGGGGGGTTCTCTCTCTGCCCCGACAGCCCCGAGCTGGGTCGGTCCCTCAGACCTGGCCAGGGGCAGCCCATCCCCCGGCGCCCTTCCCCGGGGCATCCAAGGGCAGGCTCGGCGCCAGCCCCACCCCGCTCGCCACTGCCCGACCATCGTCCTCCCTCGGGGGGCCTGGGCAGGACAGGGACCCGGCTGTGGGAGGCCTCCAGATCTCAGGCCTGGCACACCGTTTACCAGGCTGCTTCCTCCTCTGACGGGGGCCCAGCACACGCCCCAGGAGACTTGGCAGCCGCCCCCAGGGCTCTATCCTCTGGAACTCGTCCCCTTGGAAGGGGCCTGGCCCAGGTGCCAGGTTCGGCTGGTCGGCCAGCCTCCTTTGGAGAAAGCAGGCAAGCCGAGCCAGGCTTGCAGTGGCCCTGGCGTGACACCTGCCACCTCAGGCAGAGGGCCTCCCGCGTGCCCTCCATGGCGGGTTTCTCCCCGGAGCCGTGGCCTGGGCACTAGGAAGGCCGGGCCTCCCCGACTCCCGGGAGGAGGGGCTAGCCCAGTTGCGCCCTGGCCCCCAAACCCTCTGGTGCCATCTGCCTGTCTCGGCACTTCTGACTCCACAGAGCCTTTCCTACATCTGGGCTGCCTGCCGTGGCAAAGTGCAGGCGTGGGGTGAGGCCATGGCTTTGTCTTTCCAGGAAAAAATGAGCCCCTGGCCGAAGCAGCAGGCCCAGGCAGAGCCTTGAGCTTGAAGCCCAGTAGGTCTGTGGCCCTCAGGGCCAGAGCAATGCTTTCAAGGCAGGGAAGCGGCCTGCAAGCTGAGTGGGAGTGGGGGAGGGGAGGGAGACAGCTGAAGCCGAGTCCAGAAGGGCGGCGATGGAAGAGCTGCAGCTGGGTCAGAGCCTGGAGGGAGGGCGGGGCCTTCACTGAGGACACCCCCCCGAGGCCAGCCCTAGGCCCCGGCGGTCGCGCATGCGCCCTTGGCCTGTGCGGTGTGTGGGGGGTTGAACCCAAGCCCGCAGGGCTCCCGGAGCGGCCAGAGAAAGAAGGGCCCATGGAGAGGTAGGCGAGGTGGGCAGGGGGCGCCACCTTACTCTCCTCAGCTCCCTGAGGGAGAGAGAGAGAGACAGAGACAGAGAGAGAGATCCCTGACCTCTGAGTCTCTGCCTCCACCGCTGGCTGGTGCCAACTCACGCGCCATCCCACTTCCAGCCATCACCCCCACGCCTGCCCCGGGGCCAGCCCCACCACAGAGAGGCCGGTTGGTTCCTGCTCACCTCTGTGCCGTCCCTTCCGACCTGACCCCAGTGCAGGGGATAAGCTTCAGACAAGTCTTTCCATGTCCCTCTGCATGACAATAGACTTCCTCCCCTCTCCCATTCCACAGGCCCACCCACCCGGACATCCACCTTTGTCATTAGCTCAGGAGAGGATGCAAGATGAGAATCTCTGCTATTGTGTGGGGAGACTCAGTTTCCCGGGTTTCCCCCATGGACACATGTTCTTCAGCTGGGTCTGATTTTCTCCAGACAAGCTGTCTTGGGAAGGATTTGGCCAGCCCTAAGAACCTGAAGGGAAAGGGCGGAGGGGGGTTCTCTCTCTGCCCCCGACAGCCCCGAGCTGGGTCGGTCCCTCAGACCTGGCCAGGGGCAGCCCATCCCCCGGCGCCCTTCCCCGGGGCATCCAAGGGCAGGCTCGGCGCCAGCCCCACCCCGCTCGCCACTGCCCGACCATCGTCCTCCCTCGGGGGGCCTGGGCAGGACAGGGACCCGGCTGTGGGAGGCCTCCAGATCTCAGGCCTGGCACACCGTTTACCAGGCTGCTTCCTCCTCTGACGGGGGCCCAGCACACGCCCCAGGAGACTTGGCAGCCGCCCCAGGGCTCTAGCCTCTGGAACTCGTCCCCTTGGAAGGGCCTGGCCCAGGTGCCAGGTTCGGCTGGTCGGCCAGCCTCCTTTGGAGAAAGCAGGCAAGCCGAGCCAGGCTTGCAGTGGCCCTGGCGTGACACCTGCCACCTCAGGCAGAGGCCTCCCGCGTGCCCTCCATGGCGGGTTTCTCCCGGAGCCGTGGCCTGGGCACTAGGAAGGCCGGGCCTCCCCGACTCCCGGGAGGAGGGGCTAGCCCAGTTGCGCCCTGGCCCCCAAACCCTCTGGTGCCATCTGCCTGTCTCGGCACTTCTGACTCCACAGAGCCTTTCCTACATCTGGGCTGCCTGCCGTGGCAAAGTGCAGGCGTGGGGTGAGGCCATGGCTTTGTCTTTCCAGGAAAAAATGAGCCCCTGGCCGAAGCAGCAGGCCCAGGCAGAGCCTTGAGCTTGAAGCCCAGTAGGTCTGTGGCCCTCAGGGCCAGAGCAATGCTTTCAAGGCAGGGAAGCGGCCTGCAAGCTGAGTGGGAGTGGGGGAGGGAGGGAGACAGCTGAAGCCGAGTCCAGAAGGGCGGCGATGGAAGAGCTGCAGCTGGGTCAGAGCCTGGAGGGAGGGCGGGGCCTTCACTGAGGACACCCCCCCGAGGCCAGCCCTAGGCCCCGGCGGTCGCGCATGCGCCCTTGGCCTGTGCGGTGTGTGGGGGGTTGAACCCAAGCCCGCAGGGCTCCCGGAGCGGCCAGAGAAAGAAGGGCCCATGGAGAGGTAGGCGAGGTGGGCAGGGGGCGCCACCTTACTCTCCTCAGCTCCCTGAGGGAGAGAGAGAGAGACAGAGACAGAGAGAGAGATCCCTGACCTCTGAGTCTCTGCCTCCACCGCTGGCTGGTGCCAACTCACGCGCCATCCCACTTCCAGCCATCACCCCCCACGCCTGCCCCGGGGCCAGCCCCACCACAGAGAGGCCGGTTGGTTCCTGCTCACCTCTGTGCCGTCCCTTCCCGACCTGACCCCAGTGCAGGGGATAAGCTTCAGACAAGTCTTTCCATGTCCCTCTGCATGACAATAGACTTCCTCCCCTCTCCCATTCCACAGGCCCACCCACCCGGGACATCCACCTTTGTCATTAGCTCAGGAGAGGATGCAAGATGAGAATCTCTGCTATTGTGTGGGGAGACTCAGTTTCCCGGGTTTCCCCCATGGACACATGTTCTTCAGCTGGGTCTGATTTTCTCCAGACAAGCTGTCTTGGGAAGGATTTGGCCAGCCCTAAGAACCTGAAGGGAAAGGGCGGAGGGGGGTTCTCTCTCTGCCCCCGACAGCCCCGAGCTGGGTCGGTCCCTCAGACCTGGCCAGGGGCAGCCCATCCCCCGGCGCCCTTCCCGGGGCATCCAAGGGCAGGCTCGGCGCCAGCCCCACCCCGCTCGCCACTGCCCGACCATCGTCCTCCCTCGGGGGGCCTGGGCAGGACAGGGACCCGGCTGTGGGAGGCCTCCAGATCTCAGGCCTGGCACACCGTTTACCAGGCTGCTTCCTCCTCTGACGGGGGCCCAGCACACGCCCCAGGAGACTTGGCAGCCGCCCCCAGGGCTCTATCCTCTGGAACTCGTCCCCTTGGAAGGGGCCTGGCCCAGGTGCCAGGTTCGGCTGGTCGGCCAGCCTCCTTTGGAGAAAGCAGGCAAGCCGAGCCAGGCTTGCAGTGGCCCTGGCGTGACACCTGCCACCTCAGGCAGAGGGCCTCCCGCGTGCCCTCCATGGCGGGTTTCTCCCCGGAGCCGTGGCCTGGGCACTAGGAAGGCCGGGCCTCCCCGACTCCCGGGAGGAGGGGCTAGCCCAGTTGCGCCCTGGCCCCCAAACCCTCTGGTGCCATCTGCCTGTCTCGGCACTTCTGACTCCACAGAGCCTTTCCTACATCTGGGCTGCCTGCCGTGGCAAAGTGCAGGCGTGGGGTGAGGCCATGGCTTTGTCTTTCCAGGAAAAAATGAGCCCCTGGCCGAAGCAGCAGGCCCAGGCAGAGCCTTGAGCTTGAAGCCCAGTAGGTCTGTGGCCCTCAGGGCCAGAGCAATGCTTTCAAGGCAGGGAAGCGGCCTGCAAGCTGAGTGGGAGTGGGGGAGGGGAGGGAGACAGCTGAAGCCGAGTCCAGAAGGGCGGCGATGGAAGAGCTGCAGCTGGGTCAGAGCCTGGAGGGAGGGCGGGGCCTTCACTGAGGACACCCCCCCGAGGCCAGCCCTAGGCCCCGGCGGTCGCGCATGCGCCCTTGGCCTGTGCGGTGTGTGGGGGGTTGAACCCAAGCCCGCAGGGCTCCCGGAGCGGCCAGAGAAAGAAGGGCCCATGGAGAGGTAGGCGAGGTGGGCAGGGGGCGCCACCTTACTCTCCTCAGCTCCCTGAGGGAGAGAGAGAGAGACAGAGACAGAGAGAGAGATCCCTGACCTCTGAGTCTCTGCCTCCACCGCTGGCTGGTGCCAACTCACGCGCCATCCCACTTCCAGCCATCACCCCCACGCCTGCCCCGGGGCCAGCCCCACCACAGAGAGGCCGGTTGGTTCCTGCTCACCTCTGTGCCGTCCCTTCCC
The DNA here is from genome assembly GCF_020826845.1 of Diceros bicornis minor. Lineage (NCBI taxonomy): Eukaryota > Metazoa > Chordata > Mammalia > Perissodactyla > Rhinocerotidae > Diceros > Diceros bicornis. Next base: position 6,506 of record NW_026691720.1, read on the forward strand.
GACCTGACCCCAGTGCAGGGGATAAGCTTCAGACAAGTCTTTCCATGTCCCTCTGCATGACAATAGACTTCCTCCCCTCTCCCATTCCACAGGCCCACCCACCCGGGACATCCACCTTTGTCATTAGCTCAGGAGAGGATGCAAGATGAGAATCTCTGCTATTGTGTGGGGAGACTCAGTTTCCGGGTTTCCCCCATGGACACATGTTCTTCAGCTGGGTCTGATTTTCTCCAGACAAGCTGTCTTGGGAAGGATTTGGCCAGCCCTAAGAACCTGAAGGGAAAGGGCGGAGGGGGGTTCTCTCTCTGCCCCCGACAGCCCCGAGCTGGGTCGGTCCCTCAGACCTGGCCAGGGGCAGCCCATCCCCCGGCGCCCTTCCCCGGGGCATCCAAGGGCAGGCTCGGCGCCAGCCCCACCCCGCTCGCCACTGCCCGACCATCGTCCTCCCTCGGGGGGCCTGGGCAGGACAGGGACCCGGCTGTGGGAGGCCTCCAGATCTCAGGCCTGGCACACCGTTTACCAGGCTGCTTCCTCCTCTGACGGGGGCCCAGCACACGCCCCAGGAGACTTGGCAGCCGCCCCCAGGGCTCTATCCTCTGGAACTCGTCCCCTTGGAAGGGGCCTGGCCCAGGTGCCAGGTTCGGCTGGTCGGCCAGCCTCCTTTGGAGAAAGCAGGCAAGCCGAGCCAGGCTTGCAGTGGCCCTGGCGTGACACCTGCCACCTCAGGCAGAGGGCCTCCCGCGTGCCCTCCATGGCGGGTTTCTCCCCGGAGCCGTGGCCTGGGCACTAGGAAGGCCGGGCCTCCCCGACTCCCGGGAGGAGGGGCTAGCCCAGTTGCGCCCTGGCCCCCCAAACCCTCTGGTGCCATCTGCCTGTCTCGGCACTTCTGACTCCACAGAGCCTTTCCTACATCTGGGCTGCCTGCCGTGGCAAAGTGCAGGCGTGGGGTGAGGCCATGGCTTTGTCTTTCCAGGAAAAAATGAGCCCCTGGCCGAAGCAGCAGGCCCAGGCAGAGCCTTGAGCTTGAAGCCCAGTAGGTCTGTGGCCCTCAGGGCCAGAGCAATGCTTTCAAGGCAGGGAAGCGGCCTGCAAGCTGAGTGGGAGTGGGGGAGGGGAGGGAGACAGCTGAAGCCGAGTCCAGAAGGGCGGCGATGGAAGAGCTGCAGCTGGGTCAGAGCCTGGAGGGAGGGCGGGGCCTTCACTGAGGACACCCCCCCGAGGCCAGCCCTAGGCCCGGCGGTCGCGCATGCGCCCTTGGCCTGTGCGGTGTGTGGGGGGTTGAACCCAAGCCCGCAGGGCTCCCGGAGCGGCCAGAGAAAGAAGGGCCCATGGAGAGGTAGGCGAGGTGGGCAGGGGGCGCCACCTTACTCTCCTCAGCTCCCTGAGGGAGAGAGAGAGAGACAGAGACAGAGAGAGAGATCCCTGACCTCTGAGTCTCTGCCTCCACCGCTGGCTGGTGCCAACTCACGCGCCATCCCACTTCCAGCCATCACCCCCACGCCTGCCCCGGGGCCAGCCCCACCACAGAGAGGCCGGTTGGTTCCTGCTCACCTCTGTGCCGTCCCTTCCCGACCTGACCCCAGTGCAGGGGATAAGCTTCAGACAAGTCTTTCCATGTCCCTCTGCATGACAATAGACTTCCTCCCCTCTCCCATTCCACAGGCCCACCCACCCGGGACATCCACCTTTGTCATTAGCTCAGGAGAGGATGCAAGATGAGAATCTCTGCTATTGTGTGGGGAGACTCAGTTTCCCGGGTTTCCCCCATGGACACATGTTCTTCAGCTGGGTCTGATTTTCTCCAGACAAGCTGTCTTGGGAAGGATTTGGCCAGCCCTAAGAACCTGAAGGGAAAGGGCGGAGGGGGGTTCTCTCTCTGCCCCCGACAGCCCCGAGCTGGGTCGGTCCCTCAGACCTGGCCAGGGGCAGCCCATCCCCCGGCGCCCTTCCCCGGGGCATCCAAGGGCAGGCTCGGCGCCAGCCCCACCCCGCTCGCCACTGCCCGACCATCGTCCTCCCTCGGGGGGCCTGGGCAGGACAGGGACCCGGCTGTGGGAGGCCTCCAGATCTCAGGCCTGGCACACCGTTTACCAGGCTGCTTCCTCCTCTGACGGGGGCCCAGCACACGCCCCAGGAGACTTGGCAGCCGCCCCCAGGGCTCTATCCTCTGGAACTCGTCCCCTTGGAAGGGGCCTGGCCCAGGTGCCAGGTTCGGCTGGTCGGCCAGCCTCCTTTGGAGAAAGCAGGCAAGCCGAGCCAGGCTTGCAGTGGCCCTGGCGTGACACCTGCCACCTCAGGCAGAGGGCCTCCCGCGTGCCCTCCATGGCGGGTTTCTCCCCGGAGCCGTGGCCTGGGCACTAGGAAGGCCGGGCCTCCCCGACTCCCGGGAGGAGGGGCTAGCCCAGTTGCGCCCTGGCCCCCAAACCCTCTGGTGCCATCTGCCTGTCTCGGCACTTCTGACTCCACAGAGCCTTTCCTACATCTGGGCTGCCTGCCGTGGCAAAGTGCAGGCGTGGGGTGAGGCCATGGCTTTGTCTTTCCAGGAAAAAATGAGCCCCTGGCCGAAGCAGCAGGCCCAGGCAGAGCCTTGAGCTTGAAGCCCAGTAGGTCTGTGGCCCTCAGGGCCAGAGCAATGCTTTCAAGGCAGGGAAGCGGCCTGCAAGCTGAGTGGGAGTGGGGGAGGGGCAGGGAGACAGCTGAAGCCGAGTCCAGAAGGGCGGCGATGGAAGAGCTGCAGCTGGGTCAGAGCCTGGAGGGAGGGCGGGGCCTTCACTGAGGACACCCCCCCGAGGCCAGCCCTAGGCCCCGGCGGTCGCGCATGCGCCCTTGGCCTGTGCGGTGTGTGGGGGGTTGAACCCAAGCCCGCAGGGCTCCCGGAGCGGCCAGAGAAAGAAGGGCCCATGGAGAGGTAGGCGAGGTGGGCAGGGGGCGCCACCTTACTCTCCTCAGCTCCCTGAGGGAGAGAGAGAGAGACAGAGACAGAGAGAGAGATCCCTGACCTCTGAGTCTCTGCCTCCACCGCTGGCTGGTGCCAACTCACGCGCCATCCCACTTCCAGCCATCACCCCCCACGCCTGCCCCGGGGCCAGCCCCACCACAGAGAGGCCGGTTGGTTCCTGCTCACCTCTGTGCCGTCCCTTCCCGACCTGACCCCAGTGCAGGGGATAAGCTTCAGACAAGTCTTTCCATGTCCCTCTGCATGACAATAGACTTCCTCCCCTCTCCCATTCCACAGGCCCACCCACCCGGGACATCCACCTTTGTCATTAGCTCAGGAGAGGATGCAAGATGAGAATCTCTGCTATTGTGTGGGGAGACTCAGTTTCCCGGGTTTCCCCCATGGACACATGTTCTTCAGCTGGGTCTGATTTTCTCCAGACAAGCTGTCTTGGGAAGGATTTGGCCAGCCCTAAGAACCTGAAGGGAAAGGGCGGAGGGGGGTTCTCTCTCTGCCCCCGACAGCCCCGAGCTGGGTCGGTCCCTCAGACCTGGCCAGGGGCAGCCATCCCCCGGCGCCCTTCCCCGGGGCATCCAAGGGCAGGCTCGGCGCCAGCCCCACCCCGCTCGCCACTGCCCGACCATCGTCCTCCCTCGGGGGGCCTGGGCAGGACAGGGACCCGGCTGTGGGAGGCCTCCAGATCTCAGGCCTGGCACACCGTTACCAGGCTGCTTCCTCCTCTGACGGGGGCCCAGCACACGCCCCAGGAGACTTGGCAGCCGCCCCCAGGGCTCTAGCCTCTGGAACTCGTCCCCTTGGAAGGGGCCTGGCCCAGGTGCCAGGTTCGGCTGGTCGGCCAGCCTCCTTTGGAGAAAGCAGGCAAGCCGAGCCAGGCTTGCAGTGGCCCTGGCGTGACACCTGCCACCTCAGGCAGAGGGCCTCCCGCGTGCCCTCCATGGCGGGTTTCTCCCCGGAGCCGTGGCCTGGGCACTAGGAAGGCCGGGCCTCCCCGACTCCCGGGAGGAGGGGCTAGCCCAGTTGCGCCCTGGCCCCCAAACCCTCTGGTGCCATCTGCCTGTCTCGGCACTTCTGACTCCACAGAGCCTTTCCTACATCTGGGCTGCCTGCCGTGGCAAAGTGCAGGCGTGGGGTGAGGCCATGGCTTTGTCTTTCCAGGAAAAAATGAGCCCCTGGCCGAAGCAGCAGGCCCAGGCAGAGCCTTGAGCTTGAAGCCCAGTAGGTCTGTGGCCCTCAGGGCCAGAGCAATGCTTTCAAGGCAGGGAAGCGGCCTGCAAGCTGAGTGGGAGTGGGGGAGGGGAGGGAGACAGCTGAAGCCGAGTCCAGAAGGGCGGCGATGGAAGAGCTGCAGCTGGGTCAGAGCCTGGAGGGAGGGCGGGGCCTTCACTGAGGACACCCCCCCGAGGCCAGCCCTAGGCCCCGGCGGTCGCGCATGCGCCCTTGGCCTGTGCGGTGTGTGGGGGGTTGAACCCAAGCCCGCAGGGCTCCCGGAGCGGCCAGAGAAAGAAGGGCCCATGGAGAGGTAGGCGAGGTGGGCAGGGGGCGCCACCTTACTCTCCTCAGCTCCCTGAGGGAGAGAGAGAGAGACAGAGACAGAGAGAGAGATCCCTGACCTCTGAGTCTCTGCCTCCACCGCTGGCTGGTGCCAACTCACGCGCCATCCCACTTCCAGCCATCACCCCCACGCCTGCCCCGGGGCCAGCCCCACCACAGAGAGGCCGGTTGGTTTCCTGCTCACCTCTGTGCCGTCCCTTCCCGACCTGACCCCAGTGCAGGGGATAAGCTTCAGACAAGTCTTTCCATGTCCCTCTGCATGACAATAGACTTCCTCCCCTCTCCCATTCCACAGGCCCACCCACCCGGGACATCCACCTTTGTCATTAGCTCAGGAGAGGATGCAAGATGAGAATCTCTGCTATTGTGTGGGGAGACTCAGTTTCCCGGGTTTCCCCCATGGACACATGTTCTTCAGCTGGGTCTGATTTTCTCCAGACAAGCTGTCTTGGGAAGGATTTGCCAGCCCTAAGAACCTGAAGGGAAAGGGCGGAGGGGGGTTCTCTCTCTGCCCCCGACAGCCCCGAGCTGGGTCGGTCCCTCAGACCTGGCCAGGGGCAGCCCATCCCCCGGCGCCCTTCCCCGGGGCATCCAAGGGCAGGCTCGGCGCCAGCCCCACCCCGCTCGCCACTGCCCGACCATCGTCCTCCTCGGGGGGCCTGGGCAGGACAGGGACCCGGCTGTGGGAGGCCTCCAGATCTCAGGCCTGGCACACCCGTTTACCAGGCTGCTTCCTCCTCTGACGGGGGCCCAGCACACGCCCCAGGAGACTTGGCAGCCGCCCCCAGGGCTCTATCCTCTGGAACTCGTCCCCTTGGAAGGGGCCTGGCCCAGGTGCCAGGTTCGGCTGGTCGGCCAGCCTCCTTTGGAGAAAGCAGGCAAGCCGAGCCAGGCTTGCAGTGGCCCTGGCGTGACACCTGCCACCTCAGGCAGAGGGCCTCCCGCGTGCCCTCCATGGCGGGTTTCTCCCCGGAGCCGTGGCCTGGGCACTAGGAAGGCCGGGCCTCCCCGACTCCCGGGAGGAGGGGCTAGCCCAGTTGCGCCCTGGCCCCCAAACCCTCTGGTGCCATCTGCCTGTCTCGGCACTTCTGACTCCACAGAGCCTTTCCTACATCTGGGCTGCCTGCCGTGGCAAAGTGCAGGCGTGGGGTGAGGCCATGGCTTTGTCTTTCCAGGAAAAATGAGCCCCTGGCCGAAGCAGCAGGCCCAGGCAGAGCCTTGAGCTTGAAGCCCAGTAGGTCTGTGGCCCTCAGGGCCAGAGCAATGCTTTCAAGGCAGGGAAGCGGCCTGCAAGCTGAGTGGGAGTGGGGGAGGGGAGGGAGACAGCTGAAGCCGAGTCCAGAAGGGCGGCGATGGAAGAGCTGCAGCTGGGTCAGAGCCTGGAGGGAGGGCGGGGCCCTTCACTGAGGACACCCCCCCGAGGCCAGCCCTAGGCCCCGGCGGTCGCGCATGCGCCCTTGGCCTGTGCGGTGTGTGGGGGGTTGAACCCAAGCCCGCAGGGCTCCCGGCCGGAGCGGCCAGAGAAAGAAGGGCCCATGGAGAGGTAGGCGAGTGGGCAGGGGGCGCCACCTTACTCTCCTCAGCTCCCTGAGGGAGAGAGAGAGAGACAGAGACAGAGAGAGAGATCCCTGACCTCTGAGTCTCTGCCTCCACCGCTGGCTGGTGCCAACTCACGCGCCATCCACTTCCAGCCATCACCGCCACGCCTGCCCCGGGGCCAGCCCCACCACAGAGAGGCCGTTGGTTCCTGCTCACCTCTGTGCCGTCCCTTCCCGACCTGACCCCAGTGCAGGGGATAAGCTTCAGACAAGTCTTTCCATGTCCCTCTGCATGACAATAGACTTCCTCCCCTCTCCCATTCCACAGGCCCACCCGGGACATCCACCTTTGTCATTAGCTCAGGAGAGGATGCAAGATGAGAATCTCTGCTATTGTGTGGGGAGACTCAGTTTCCCGGGTTTACCCCCATGGACACATGTTCTTCAGCTGGGTCTGATTTTCTCCAGACAAGCTGTCTTGGGAAGGATTTGGCCAGCCCTAAGAACCTGAAGGGAAAGGGCGGAGGGGGGTTCTCTCTCTGCCCCCGACAGCCCCGAGCTGGGTCGCTCCCTCAGACCTGGCCGGGGCAGCCCATCCCCCGGCGCCCTTCCCCGGGGCATCCAAGGGGCAGGCTCGGCGCCCAGCCCCACCCCGCTCAGCCACTGCCCGACCATCGTCCTCCCTCGGGGGGCCTGGGCAGGACAGGGACCCGGCTGTGGGAGGCCTCCAGATCTCAGGCCTGGCACACCGTTTACCAGGCTGCTTCCTCCTCTGACGGGGGCCCAGCACACGCCCCAGGAGACTTGGCAGCCGCCCCCAGGGCTCTATCCTCTGGAACTCGTCCCCTTGGAAGGGGGCCTGGCCCAGGTGCCAGGTTCGGCTGGTCGGCCAGCCTCCTTTGGAGAAAGCAGGCAAGCCGAGCCAGGCTTGCAGTGGCCCTGGCGTGACACCTGCCACCCTCAGGCAGAGGGCCTCCCGCGTGCCCTCCATGGCGGGTTTTCTCCCCGGAGCCGTGGCCTGGGCACTAGGAAGGCCGGGCCTCCCCGACTCCCGGGAGGAGGGCTAGCCCAGTTGCGCCCTGGCCCCCAACCCTCTGGTGCCATCTGCCTGTCTCGGCACTTCTGACTCCACAGAGCCTTTCCTACATCTGGGCTGCCTGCCGTGGCAAAGTGCAGGCGTGGGGTGAGGCCATGCCTTCTCTTTCCAGGAAAAAGTGAGCCCCTGGCCGAAGCAGCAGGCCCAGGCAGAGCCTTGAGCTTGAAGCCCAGTAGGTCTGTGGCCCTCAGGGCCAGAGCAATGCATTCAAGGCAGGGAAGCGGCCCTGCAAGCTGAGTGGGAGTGGGGGAGGGGAGGGAGACAGCTGAAGCCGAGTCCAGAAGGGCGGTGATGGAAGAGCTGCAGCTGGGTCAGAGCCTGGAGGGAGGGCGGGGCCTTCACTGAGGACCCCCCCCCCCCGAGGGCAGCCCTAGGACCCTGCGGTCGCGCATGCGCCCTTGGCCTGTGCGGTGGTGTGGGGGGCTTGAACCCAAGCCCGCAGGGCTCCCGGAGCGGCCAGAGATAGAAGGGCCCATGGAGAGGTAGGCGAGGTGGGCAGGGGGCGCCACCTTACTCTCCTCAGCTCCCTGAGGGAGAGAGAGAGAGACAGAGACAGAGAGAGAGATCCCTGACCTCTGAGTCTCTGCCTCCACCGCTGGCTGGTGCCAACTCACGCGCCATCCCACTTCCAGCCATCACCGCCACGCTGCCCCGGGGCCAGCCCCACCACAGAGAGGCCGGTTGGTTCCTGCTCACCTCTGTGCCGTCCCTTCCCGACTGACCCCAGTGCAGGGGATAAGCTTCAGACAAGTCTTTCCATGTCCCTCTGCATGACAATAGACTTCCTCCCCTCTCCCATTCCACAGGCCCACCCGGGACATCCACCTTTGTCATTAGCTCAGGAGAGGATGCAAGATGAGAATCTCTGCTATTGTGTGGGGAGACTCAGTTTCCCGGGTTTCCCCCATGGACACATGTTCTTCAGCTGGGTCTGATTTTCTCCAGACAAGCTGTCTTGGGAAGGATTTGGCCCAGCCCTAAGAACCTGAAGGGAAGGGCGGAGGGGGGTTCTCTCTCTGCCCCCGACAGCCCCGAGCTGGGTCGGTCCCTCAGACCTGGCCAGGGGCAGCCCATCCCCCGGCGCCCTTCCCCGGGGCATCCAAGGGCAGGCTCGGCGCCAGCCCCACCCCGCTCGCCACTGCCCGACCATCGTCCTCCCTCGGGGGGCCTGGGCAGGACAGGGACCCGGCTGTGGGAGGCCTCCAGATCTCAGGCCTGGCACACCGTTTACCAGGCTGCTTCCTCCTCTGACGGGGGCCCAGCACACGCCCCAGGAGACTTGGCAGCCCCCCCAGGGCTCTATCCTCTGGAACTCGTCCCCTTGGAAGGGGCCTGGCCCCAGGTGCCAGGTTCGGCTGGTCGGCCAGCCTCCTTTGGAGAAAGCAGGCAAGCCGAGCCAGGCTTGCAGTGGCCCTGGCGTGACACCTGCCACCTCAGGCAGAGGGCCTCCCGCGTGCCCTCCATGGCGGGTTTCTCCCCGGAGCCGTGGCCTGGGCACTAGGAAGGCCGGGCCTCCCCGACTCCCGGGAGGAGGGGCTAGCCCAGTTGCGCCCTGGCCCCCAAACCCTCTGGTGCCATCTGCCTGTCTCGGCACTTCTGACTCCACAGAGCCTTTCCTACATCTGGGCTGCCTGCCGTGGCAAAGTGCAGGCGTGGGGTGAGGCCATGCCTTCTCTTTCCAGGAAAAAGTGAGCCCCTGGCCGAAGCAGCAGGCCCAGGCAGAGCCTTGAGCTTGAAGCCAGTAGGTCTGTGGCCCTCAGGGCCAGAGCAATGCTTTCAAGGCAGGGAAGCGGCCTGCAAGCTGAGTGGGAGTGGGGGAGGGGAGGGAGACAGCTGAAGCCGAGTCCAGAAGGGCGGTGATGGAAGAGCTGCAGCTGGGTCAGAGCCTGGAGGGAGGGGCGGGGCCTTCACTGAGGACCCCCCCCCCCGAGGGCAGCCCTAGGCCCCTGCGGTCGCGCATGCGCCCTTGGCCTGTGCGTGTGTGGGGGCTTGAAACCCAAGCCCGCAGGGCTCCCGGAGCGGCCAGAGAAAGAAGGGCCCATGGAGAGGTAGGCGAGGTGGGCAGGGGGCGCCACCTTACTCTCCTCAGCTCCCTGAGGGAGGAGAGAGAGAGACAGAGACAGAGAGAGAGATCCCTGACCTCTGAGTCTCTGCCTCCACCCGCTGGCTGGTGCCAACTCACGCGCCATCCCACTTCCAGCCATCACCCCCACGCCTGCCCCGGGGCCAGCCCACCACAGAGAGGCCGGTTGGTTCCTGCTCACCTCTGTGCCGTCCCTTCCCGACCTGACCCCAGTGCAGGGGATAAGCTTCAGACAAGTCTTTCCATGTCCCTCTGCATGACAATAGACTTCCTCCCCTCTCCCATTCCACAGGCCCACCCGGGACATCCACCTTTGTCATTAGCTCAGGAGAGGATGCAAGATGAGAATCTCTGCTATTGTGTGGGGAGACTCAGTTTCCCGGGTTTCCCCCATGGACACATGTTCTTCAGCTGGGTCTGATTTTCTCCAGACAAGCTGTCTTGGGAAGGATTTGGCCAGCCCTAAGAAGCTGAAGGGAAAGGGCGGAGGGGGGTTCTCTCTCTGCCCCCGACAGCCCCGAGCTGGGTCGGTCCCTCAGACCTGGCCAGGGGCAGCCCATCCCCCGGCGCCCTTCCCCGGGGCATCCAAGGGCAGGCTCGGCGCCAGCCCCACCCCGCTCGCCACTGCCCGACCATCGTCCTCCCTCGGGGGGCCTGGGCAGGACAGGGACCCGGCTGTGGGAGGCCTCCAGATCTCAGGCCTGGCACACCGTTTACCAGGCTGCTTCCTCCTCTGACGGGGGCCCAGCACACGCCCCAGGAGACTTGGCAGCCGCCCCCAGGGCTCTATCCTCTGGAACTCGTCCCCTTGGAAGGGGCCTGGCCCAGGTGCCAGGTTCGGCTGGTCGGCCAGCCTCCTTTGGAGAAAGCAGGCAAGCCGAGCCAGGCTTGCAGTGGCCCTGGCGTGACACCTGCCACCTCAGGCAGAGGGCCTCCCGCGTGCCCTCCATGGCGGGTTTCTCCCCGGAGCCGTGGCCTGGGCACTAGGAAGGCCGGGCCTCCCCGACTCCCGGGAGGAGGGGCTAGCCCAGTTGCGCCCTGGCCCCCAAACCCTCTGGTGCCATCTGCCTGTCTCGGCACTTCTGACTCCACAGAGCCTTTCCTACATCTGGGCTGCGTGCCGTGGCAAAGTGCAGGCGTGGGGTGAGGCCATGCCTTCTCTTTCCAGGAAAAAGTGAGCCCCTGGCCGAAGCAGCAGGCCCAGGCAGAGCCTTGAGCTTGAAGCCCAGTAGGTCTGTGGCCCTCAGGGCCAGAGCAATGCTTTCAAGGCAGGGAAGCGGCCTGCAAGCTGAGTGGGAGTGGGGGAGGGGAGGGAGACAGCTGAAGCCTAGTCCAGAAGGGCGGCGATGGAAGAGCTGCAGCTGGGTCAGAGCCTGGAGGGAGGGCGGGGCCTTCACTGAGAACCCCCCCCCCCTGAGGGCAGCCCTAGGCCCCGGCGGTCGCGCATGCGCCCTTGGCCTGTGCGGTGTGTGGGGGCTTGAACCCAAGCCCGCAGGGCTCCCGGAGCGGCCAGAGAAAGAAGGGCCCATGGAGAGGTAGGCGAGGTGGGCAGGGGGCGCCACCTTACTCTCCTCAGCTCCCTGAGGGAGAGAGAGAGAGACAGAGACAGAGAGAGAGATCCCTGACCTCTGAGTCTCTGCCTCCACCGCTGGCTGGTGCCAACTCACGCGCCATCCCACTTCCAGCCATCACCCCCACGCCTGCCCCGGGGCCAGCCCCACCACAGAGAGGCCGGTTGGTTCCTGCTCACCTCTGTGCCGTCCCTTCCCGACCTGACCCCAGTGCAGGGGATAAGCTTCAGACAAGTCTTTCCATGTCCCTCTGCATGACAATAGACTTCCTCCCCTCTCCCATTCCACAGGCCCACCCGGGACATCCACCTTTGTCATTAGCTCAGGAGAGGATGCAAGATGAGAATCTCTGCTATTGTGTGGGGAGACTCAGTTTCCCGGGTTTCCCCCATGGACACATGTTCTTCAGCTGGGTCTGATTTTCTCCAGACAAGCTGTCTTGGGAAGGATTTGGCCAGCCCTAAGAACCTGAAGGGAAAGGGCGGAGGGGGGTTCTCTCTCTGCCCCCGACAGCCCCGAGCTGGGTCGCTCCCTCAGACCTGGCCAGGGGCAGCCCATCCCCCGGCGCCCTTCCCCGGGGCATCCAAGGGCAGGCTCGGCGCCAGCCCCACCCCGCTCGCCACTGCCCGACCATCGTCCTCCCTCGGGGGGCCTGGGCAGGACAGGGACCCGGCTGTGGGAGGCCTCCAGATCTCAGGCCTGGCACACCGTTTACCAGGCTGCTTCCTCCTCTGACGGGGGCCCAGCACACGCCCCAGGAGACTTGGCAGCCGCCCCCAGGGCTCTATCCTCTGCAACTCGTCCCCTTGGAAGGGGCCTGGCCCAGGTGCCAGGTTCGGCTGGTCGGCCAGCCTCCTTTGGAGAAAGCAGGCAAGCCGAGCCAGGCTTGCAGTGGCCCTGGCGTGACACCTGCCACCTCAGGCAGAGGGCCTCCCGCGTGCCCTCCATGGCGGGTTTCTCCCCGGAGCCGTGGCCTGGGCACTAGGAAGGCCGGGCCTCCCCGACTCCCGGGAGGAGGGGCTAGCCCAGTTGCGCCCTGGCCCCCAAACCCTCTGGTGCCATCTGCCTGTCTCGGCACTTCTGACTCCACAGAGCCTTTCCTACATCTGGGCTGCGTGCCGTGGCAAAGTGCAGGCGTGGGGTGAGGCCATGCCTTCTCTTTCCAGGAAAAAGTGAGCCCCTGGCCGAAGCAGCAGGCCCAGGCAGAGCCTTGAGCTTGAAGCCCAGTAGGTCTGTGGCCCTCAGGGCCAGAGCAATGCTTTCAAGGCAGGGAAGCGGCCTGCAAGCTGAGTGGGAGTGGGGGAGGGGAGGGAGACAGCTGAAGCCTAGTCCAGAAGGGCGGCGATGGAAGAGCTGCAGCTGGGTCAGAGCCTGGAGGGAGGGCGGGGCCTTCACTGAGAACCCCCCCCCCCTGAGGGCAGCCCTAGGCCCCGGCGGTCGCGCATGCGCCCTTGGCCTGTGCGGTGTGTGGGGGCTTGAACCCAAGCCCGCAGGGCTCCCGGAGCGGCCAGAGAAAGAAGGGCCCATGGAGAGGTAGGCGAGGTGGGCAGGGGGCGCCACCTTACTCTCCTCAGCTCCCTGAGGGAGAGAGAGAGAGACAGAGACAGAGAGAGAGATCCCTGACCTCTGAGTCTCTGCCTCCACCGCTGGCTGGTGCCAACTCACGCGCCATCCCACTTCCAGCCATCACCCCCACGCCTGCCCCGGGGCCAGCCCCACCACAGAGAGGCCGGTTGGTTCCTGCTCACCTCTGTGCCGTCCCTTCCCGACCTGACCCCAGTGCAGGGGATAAGCTTCAGACAAGTCTTTCCATGTCCCTCTGCATGACAATAGACTTCCTCCCCTCTCCCATTCCACAGGCCCACCCGGGACATCCACCTTTGTCATTAGCTCAGGAGAGGATGCAAGATGAGAATCTCTGCTATTGTGTGGGGAGACTCAGTTTCCCGGGTTTCCCCCATGGACACATGTTCTTCAGCTGGGTCTGATTTTCTCCAGACAAGCTGTCTTGGGAAGGATTTGGCCAGCCCTAAGAACCTGAAGGGAAAGGGCGGAGGGGGGTTCTCTCTCTGCCCCCGACAGCCCCGAGCTGGGTCGCTCCCTCAGACCTGGCCAGGGGCAGCCCATCCCCCGGCGCCCTTCCCCGGGGCATCCAAGGGCAGGCTCGGCGCCAGCCCCACCCCGCTCGCCACTGCCCGACCATCGTCCTCCCTCGGGGGGCCTGGGCAGGACAGGGACCCGGCTGTGGGAGGCCTCCAGATCTCAGGCCTGGCACACCGTTTACCAGGCTGCTTCCTCCTCTGACGGGGGCCCAGCACACGCCCCAGGAGACTTGGCAGCCGCCCCCAGGGCTCTATCCTCTGCAACTCGTCCCCTTGGAAGGGGCCTGGCCCAGGTGCCAGGTTCGGCTGGTCGGCCAGCCTCCTTTGGAGAAAGCAGGCAAGCCGAGCCAGGCTTGCAGTGGCCCTGGCGTGACACCTGCCACCTCAGGCAGAGGGCCTCCCGCGTGCCCTCCATGGCGGGTTTCTCCCCGGAGCCGTGGCCTGGGCACTAGGAAGGCCGGGCCTCCCCGACTCCCGGGAGGAGGGGCTAGCCCAGTTGCGCCCTGGCCCCCAAACCCTCTGGTGCCATCTGCCTGTCTCGGCACTTCTGACTCCACAGAGCCTTTCCTACATCTGGGCTGCCTGCCGTGGCAAAGTGCAGGCGTGGGGTGAGGCCATGCCTTCTCTTTCCAGGAAAAAGTGAGCCCCTGGCCGAAGCAGCAGGCCCAGGCAGAGCCTTGAGCTTGAAGCCCAGTAGGTCTGTGGCCCTCAGGGCCAGAGCAATGCTTTCAAGGCAGGGAAGCGGCCTGCAAGCTGAGTGGGAGTGGGGGAGGGGAGGGAGACAGCTGAAGCCGAGTCCAGAAGGGCGGTGATGGAAGAGCTGCAGCTGGGTCAGAGCCTGGAGGGAGGGCGGGGCCTTCACTGAGGACCCCCCTCCCCCGAGGGCAGCCCTAGGACCCGGCGGTCGCGCATGCGCCCTTGGCCTGTGCGGTGTGTGGGGGCTTGAACCCAAGCCCGCAGGGCTCCCGGAGCGGCCAGAGAAAGAAGGGCCCATGGAGAGGTAGGCGAGGTGGGCAGGGGGCGCCACCTTACTCTCCTCAGCTCCCTGAGGGAGAGAGAGAGAGACAGAGACAGAGAGAGAGATCCCTGACCTCTGAGTCTCAGCCTCCACCGCTGGCTGGTGCCAACTCACGCGCCATCCCACTTCCAGCCATCACCGCCACGCCTGTCCCGGGGCCAGCCCCACCACAGAGAGGCCGGTTGGTTCCTGCTCACCTCTGTGCCCTCCCTTCCCGACCTGACCCCAGTGCAGGGGATAAGCTTCAGACAAGTCTTTCCATGTCCCTCTGCATGACAATAGACTTCCTCCCCTCTCCCATTCCACAGGCCCACCCGGGACATCCACCTTTGTCATTAGCTCAGGAGAGGATGCAAGATGAGAATCTCTGCTATTGTGTGGGGAGACTCAGTTTCCCGGATTTCCCCCATGGACACATGTTCTTCAGCTGGGTCTGATTTTCTCCAGACAAGCTGTCTTGGGAAGGATTTGGCCAGCCCTAAGAACCTGAAGGGAAAGGGCGGAGGGGGGTTCTCTCTCTGCCCCCGACAGCCCCGAGCTGGGTCGCTCCCTCAGACCTGGCCAGGGGCAGCCCATCCCCCGGCGCCCTTCCCCGGGGCATCCAAGGGCAGGCTCGGCGCCAGCCCCACCCCGCTCGCCACTGCCCGACCATCGTCCTCCCTCGGGGGGCCTGGGCAGGACAGGGACCCGGCTGTGGGAGGCCTCCAGATCTCAGGCCTGGCACACCGTTTACCAGGCTGCTTCCTCCTCTGACGGGGGCCCAGCACACGCCCCAGGAGACTTGGCAGCCGCCCCCAGGGCTCTATCCTCTGGAACTCGTCCCCTTGGAAGGGGCCTGGCCCAGGTGCCAGGTTCGGCTGGTCGGCCAGCCTCCTTTGGAGAAAGCAGGCAAGCCGAGCCAGGCTTGCAGTGGCCCTGGCGTGACACCTGCCACCTCAGGCAGAGGGCCTCCCGCGTGCCCTCCATGGCGGGTTTCTCCCCGGAGCCGTGGCCTGGGCACTAGGAAGGCCGGGCCTCCCCGACTCCCGGGAGGAGGGGCTAGCCCAGTTGCGCCCTGGCCCCCAAACCCTCTGGTGCCATCTGCCTGTCTCGGCACTTCTGACTCCACAGAGCCTTTCCTACATCTGGGCTGCCTGCCGTGGCAAAGTGCAGGCGTGGGGTGAGGCCATGCCTTCTCTTTCCAGGAAAAAGTGAGCCCCTGGCCGAAGCAGCAGGCCCAGGCAGAGCCTTGAGCTTGAAGCCCAGTAGGTCTGTGGCCCTCAGGGCCAGAGCAATGCTTTCAAGGCAGGGAAGCGGCCTGCAAGCTGAGTGGGAGTGGGGGAGGGGAGGGAGACAGCTGAAGCCGAGTCCAGAAGGGCGGTGATGGAAGAGCTGCAGCTGGGTCAGAGCCTGGAGGGAGGGCGGGGCCTTCACTGAGGACCCCCCCCCCCCCCCCCCCCGAGGGCAGCCCTAGGCCCCGGCGGTCGCGCATGTGCCCTTGGCCTGTGCGGTGTGTGGGGGCTTGAACCCAAGCCCGCAGGGCTCCCGGAGCGGCCAGAGAAAGAAGGGCCCATGGAGAGGTAGGCGAGGTGGGCAGGGGGCGCCACCTTACTCTCCTCAGCTCCCTGAGGGAGAGAGAGAGAGACAGAGAGAGAGAGAGAGATCCCTGACCTCTGAGTCTCTGCCTCCACCGCTGGCTGGTGCCAACTCACGCGCCATCCCACTTCCAGCCATCACCCCCACGCCTGCCCCGGGGCCAGCCCCACCACAGAGAGGCCGGTTGGTTCCTGCACACCTCTGTGCTGTCCCTTCCCGACCTGACCCCAGTGCAGGGGATAAGCTTCAGACAAGTCTTTCCATGTCCCTCTGCATGACAATAGACTTCCTCCCCTCTCCCATTCCACAGGCCCACCCGGGACATCCACCTTTGTCATTAGCTCAGGAGAGGATGCAAGATGAGAATCTCTGCTATTGTGTGGGGAGACTCAGTTTCCCGGGTTTCCCCCATGGACACATGTTCTTCAGCTGGGTCTGATTTTCTCCAGACAAGCTGTCTTGGGAAGGATTTGGCCAGCCCTAAGAACCTGAAGGGAAAGGGCGGAGGGGGGTTCTCTCTCTGCCCCCGACAGCCCCGAGGTGGGTCGGTCCCTCAGACCTGGCCAGGGGCAGCCCATCCCCCGGCGCCCTTCCCCAGGGCATCCAAGGGCAGGCTCGGCGCCAGCCCCACCCCGCTCGCCACTGCCCGACCATCGTCCTCCCTCGGGGGGCCTGGGCGGGACAGGGACCCGGCTGTGGGAGGCCTCCAGATCTCAGGCCTGGCACACCGTTTACCAGGCTGCTTCCTCCTCTGACGGGGGCCCAGCACACGCCCCAGGAGACTTGGCAGCCGCCCCCAGGGCTCTATCCTATGCAACTCGTCCCCTTGGAAGGGGCCTGGCCCAGGTGCCAGGTTCGGCTGGTCGGCCTGCCTCCTTTGGAGAAAGCAGGCAAGCCGAGCCAGGCTTGCAGTGGCCCTGGCGTGACACCTGCCACCTCAGGCAGAGGGCCTCCCGCGTGCCCTCCATGGCGGGTTTCTCCCCGGAGCCGTGGCCTGGGCACTAGGAAGGCCGGGCCTCCCCGACTCCCGGGAGGAGGGGCTAGCCCAGTTGCGCCCTGGCCCCCAAACCCTCTGGTGCCATCTGCCTGTCTCGGCACTTCTGACTCCGCAGCGCCTTTCCTACATCTGGGCTGCCTGCCGTGGCAAAGTGCAGGCGTGGGGTGAGGCCATGGCTTTGTCTTTCCAGGAAAAACTGAGCCCATGGCCGAAGCAGCAGGCCCAGGCAGAGCCTTGAGCTTGAAGCCCAGTAGGTCTGTGGCCCTCAGGGCCAGAGCAATGCTTTCAAGGCAGGGAAGCGGCCTGCAAGCTGAGTGGGAGTGGGGGAGGGGAGGGAGACAGCTGAAGCCCAGTCCAGAAGGGCGGCGATGGAAGAGCTGCAGCTGGGTCAGAGCCTGGAGGGAGGGCGGGGCCTTCACTGAGGACCCCCCCCCCCCCCCGAGGGCAGCCCTAGGCCCCGGCGGTCGCGCATGTGCCCTTGGCCTGTGCGGTGTGTGGGGGCTTGAACCCAAGCCCGCAGGGCTCCCGGAGCGGCCAGAGAAAGAAGGGCCCATGGAGAGGTAGGCGAGGTGGGCAGGGGGCGCCACCTTACTCTCCTCAGCTCCCTGAGGGAGAGAGAGAGAGACAGAGACAGAGAGAGAGAACCCTGACCTCTGAGTCTCTGCATCCACCGCTGGCTGGTGCCAACTCACGCGCCATCCCACTTCCAGCCATCACCCCCACGCCTGCCCCAGGGCCAGCCCCACCACAGAGAGGCCGGTTGGTTCCTGCTCACCTCTGTGCTGACCCTTCCCGACCTGACCCCAGTGCAGGGGATAAGCTTCAGACAAGTCTTTCCATGTCCCTCTGCATGAGAATAGACTTCCTCCCCTCTCCCATTCCACAGGCCCACCCGGGACATCCACCATTGTCATTAGCTCAGGAGAGGATGCAAGATGAGAATCTCTGCTATTGTGTGCGGAGACTCAGTTTCCCGGGTTTCCCCCATGGACACATGTTCTTCAGCTGGGTCTGATTTTCTCCAGACAAGCTGTCTTGGGAAGGATTTGGCCAGCCCTAAGAACCTGAAGGGAAAGGGCGGAGGGGGGTTCTCTCTCTGCCCCCGACAGCCCCGAGCTGGGTCGCTCCCTCAGACCTGGCCAGGGGCAGCCCATCCCCCGGCGCCCTTCCCCGGGGCATCCAAGGGCAGGCTCGGCGCCAGCCCCACCCCGCTCGCCACTGCCCGACCATCGTCCTCCCTCGGGGGGCCTGGGCAGGACAGGGACCCGGCTGTGGGAGGCCTCCAGATCTCAGGCCTGGCACACCGTTTACCAGGCTGCTTCCTCCTCTGACGGGGGCCCAGCACACGCCCCAGGAGACTTGGCAGCCGCCCCCAGGGCTCTATACTCTGGAACTCGTCCCCTTGGAAGGGGCCTGGCCCAGGTGCCAGGTTCGGCTGGTCGGCCAGCCTCCTTTGGAGAAAGCAGGCAAGCCGAGCCAGGCTTGCAGTGGCCCTGTCTTGACACCTGCCACCTCAGGCAGAGGGCCTCCCGCGTGCCCTCCATGGCGGGTTTCTCCCCGGAGCCGTGGCCTGGGCACTAGGAAGGCCGGGCCTCCCCGACTCCCGGGAGGAGGGGCTAGCCCAGTTGCGCCCTGGCCCCCAAACCCTCTGGTGCCATCTGCCTGTCTCGGCACTTCTGACTCCACAGAGCCTTTCCTACATCTGGGCTGCCTGCCGTGGCAAAGTGCAGGCGTGGGGTGAGGCCATGGCTTTGTCTTTCCAGGAAAAAATGAGCCCCTGGCCGAAGCAGCAGGCCCAGGCAGAGCCTTGAGCTTGAAGCCCAGTAGGTCTGTGGCCCTCAGGGCCAGAGCAATTCTTTCAAGGCAGGGAAGCGGCCTGCAAGCTGAGTGGGAGTGGGGGAGGGGAGGGAGACAGCTGAAGCCGAGTCCAGAAGGGCGGCGATGGAAGAGCTGCAGCTGGGTCAGAGCCTGGAGGGAGGGCGGGGCCTTCACTGAGGACCCCCCCCCCAGGGCTGGCTGAAGAGGCCAGCCCTAGGCCCCCGGCGGTCGCGCATGCGCCCTTGGCCTGTGCGGTGTGTGGGGGCTTGAACCCAAGCCCGCAGGGCTCCCGGAGCGGCCAGAGAAAGAAGGGCCCATGGAGAGGTAGGCGAGGTGGGCAGGGGGCGCCACCTTACTCTCCTCAGCTCCCTGAGGGAGAGAGAGAGAGACAGAGACAGAGAGAGAGATCCCTGACCTCTGAGTCTCTGCCTCCACCGCTGGCTGGTGCCAACTCACGCGCCATCCCACTTCCAGCCATCACCCCCACGCCTGCCCCGGGGCCAGCCCCACCACAGAGAGGCCGGTTGGTTCCTGCTCACCTCTGTGCCGTCCCTTCCCGACCTGACCCCAGTGCAGGGGATAAGCTTCAGACAAGTCTTTCCATGTCCCTCTGCATGACAATAGACTTCCTCCCCTCTCCCATTCCACAGGCCCACCCGGGACATCCACCTTTGTCATTAGCTCAGGAGAGGATGCAAGATGAGAATCTCTGCTATTGTGTGGGGAGACTCAGTTTCCCGGGTTTCCCCCATGGACACATGTTCTTCAGCTGGGTCTGATTTTCTCCAGACAAGCTGTCTTGGGAAGGATTTGGCCAGCCCTAAGAACCTGAAGGGAAAGGGCGGAGGGGGGTTCTCTCTCTGCCCCCGACAGCCCCGAGCTGGGTCGGTCCCTCAGACCTGGCCAGGGGCAGCCCATCCTCCGGCGCCCTTCCCCGGGGCATCCAAGGGCAGGCTCGGCGCCAGCCCCACCCCGCTCGCCACTGCCCGACCATCGTCCTCCCTCGGGGGGCCTGGGCAGGACAGGGACGCGGCTGTGGGAGGCCTCCAGATCTCAGGCATGGCACACCGTTTACCAGGCTGCTTCCTCCTCTGACGGGGGCCCAGCACACGCCCCAGGAGACTTGGCAGCCGCCCCCAGGGCTCTATCCTCTGGAACTCGTCCCCTTGGAAGGGGCCTGGCCCAGGTGCCAGGTTCGGCTGGTCGGCCAGCCTCCTTTGGAGAAAGCAGGCAAGCCGAGCCAGGCTTGCAGTGGCCCTGGCGTGACACCGGCCACCTCAGGCAGAGGGCCTCCCGCGTGCCCTCCATGGCGGGTTTCTCCCCGGAGCCGTGGCCTGGGCACTAGGAAGGCCGGGCCTCCCCGACTCCCGGGAGGAGGGGCTAGCCCAGTTGCGCCCTGGCCCCCAAACCCTCTGATGCCATCTGCCTGTCTCGGCACTTCTGACTCCACAGAGCCTTTCCTACATCTGGGCTGCCTGCCGTGGCAAAGTGCAGGCGTGGGGTGAGGCCATGCCTTCTCTTTCCAGGAAAAAGTGAGCCCCTGGCCGAAGCAGCAGGCCCAGGCAGAGCCTTGAGCTTGAAGCCCAGTAGGTCTGTGGCCCTCAGGGCCAGAGCAATGCTTTCAAGGCAGGGAAGCGGCCTGCAAGCTGAGTGGGAGTGGGGGAGGGGAGGGAGACAGCTGAAGCCAAGTCCAGAAGGGCGGCGATGGAAGAGCTGCAGCTGGGTCAGAGCCTGGAGGGAGGGCGGGGCCTTCACTGAGGACCCCCCCCCCCGAGGCCAGCCCTAGGCCCCGGCGGTCGCGCATGCGCCCTTGGCCTGTGCGGTGTGTGGGGGCTTGAACCCAAGCCCGCAGGGCTCCCGGAGCGGCCAGAGAAAGAAGGGCCCATGGAGAGGTAGGCGAGGTGGGCAGGGGGCGCCACCTTACTCTCCTCAGCTCCCTGAGGGAGAGAGAGAGAGACAGAGACAGAGAGAGAGATCCCTGACCTCTGAGTCTCTGCCTCCACCGCTGGCTGGTGCCAACTCACGCGCCATCCCACTTCCAGCCATCACCCCCACGCCTGCCCCGGGGCCAGCCCCACCACAGAGAGGCCGGTTGGTTCCTGCTCACCTCTGTGCCGTCCCTTCCCGACCTGACCCCAGTGCAGGGGATAAGCTTCAGACAAGTCTTTCCATGTCCCTCTGCATGACAATAGACTTCCTCCCCTCTCCCATTCCACAGGCCCACCCGGGACATCCACCTTTGTCATTAGCTCAGGAGAGGATGCAAGATGAGAATCTCTGCTATTGTGTGGGGAGACTCAGTTTCCCGGGTTTCCCCCATGGACACATGTTCTTCAGCTGGGTCTGATTTTCTCCAGACAAGCTGTCTTGGGAAGGATTTGGCCAGCCCTAAGAACCTGAAGGGAAAGGGCGGAGGGGGGTTCTCTCTCTGCCCCCGACAGCCCCGAGCTGGGTCGGTCCCTCAGACCTGGCCAGGGGCAGCCCATCCCCCGGCGCCCTTCCCCGGGGCATCCAAGGGCAGGCTCGGCGCCAGCCCCACCCCGCTCGCCACTGCCCGACCATCGTCCTCCCTCGGGGGGCCTGGGCAGGACAGGGACGCGGCTGTGGGAGGCCTCCAGATCTCAGGCCTGGCACACCGTTTACCAGGCTGCTTCCTCCTCTGACGGGGGCCCAGCACACGCCCCAGGAGACTTGGCAGCCGCCCCCAGGGCTCTATCCTCTGGAACTCGTCCCCTTGGAAGGGGCCTGGCCCAGGTGCCAGGTTCGGCTGGTCGGCCAGCCTCCTTTGGAGAAAGCAGGCAAGCCGAGCCAGGCTTGCAGTGGCCCTGGCGTGACACCGGCCACCTCAGGCAGAGGGCCTCCCGCGTCCCCTCCATGGCGGGTTTCTCCCCGGAGCCGTGGCCTGGGCACTAGGAAGGCCGGGCCTCCCCGACTCCCGGGAGGAGGGGCTAGCCCAGTTGCGCCCTGGCCCCCAAACCCTCTGATGCCATCTGCCTGTCTCGGCACTTCTGACTCCACAGAGCCTTTCCTACATCTGGGCTGCCTGCCGTGGCAAAGTGCAGGCGTGGGGTGAGGCCATGCCTTCTCTTTCCAGGAAAAAGTGAGCCCCTGGCCGAAGCAGCAGGCCCAGGCAGAGCCTTGAGCTTGAAGCCCAGTAGGTCTGTGGCCCTCAGGGCCAGAGCAATGCTTTCAAGGCAGGGAAGCGGCCTGCAAGCTGAGTGGGAGTGGGGGAGGGGAGGGAGACAGCTGAAGCCAAGTCCAGAAGGGCGGCGATGGAAGAGCTGCAGCTGGGTCAGAGCCTGGAGGGAGGGCGGGGCCTTCACTGAGGACCCCCCCCCCAGGGCTGGCTGAAGAGGCCAGCCCTAGGCCCCCGGCGGTCGCGCATGCGCCCTTGGCCTGTGCGGTGTGTGGGGGCTTGAACCCAAGCCCGCAGGGCTCCCGGAGCGGCCAGAGAAAGAAGGGCCCATGGAGAGGTAGGCGAGGTGGGCAGGGGGCGCCACCTTACTCTCCTCAGCTCCCTGAGGGAGAGAGAGAGAGACAGAGACAGAGAGAGAGATCCCTGACCTCTGAGTCTCTGCCTCCACCGCTGGCTGGTGCCAACTCACGCGCCATCCCACTTCCAGCCATCACCCCCACGCCTGCCCCGGGGCCAGCCCCACCACAGAGAGGCCGGTTGGTTCCTGCTCACCTCTGTGCCGTCCCTTCCCGACCTGACCCCAGTGCAGGGGATAAGCTTCAGACAAGTCTTTCCATGTCCCTCTGCATGACAATAGACTTCCTCCCCTCTCCCATTCCACAGGCCCAACCGGGACATCCACCTTTGTCATTAGCTCAGGAGAGGATGCAAGATGAGAATCTCTGCTATTGTGTGGGGAGACTCAGTTTCCCGGGTTTCCCCCATGGACACATGTTCTTCAGCTGGGTCTGATTTTCTCCAGACAAGCTGTCTTGGGAAGGATTTGGCCAGCCCTAAGAACCTGAAGGGAAAGGGCGGAGGGGGGTTCTCTCTCTGCCCCCGACAGCCCCGAGCTGGGTCGGTCCCTCAGACCTGGCCAGGGGCAGCCCATCCCCCGGTGCCCTTCCCCGGGGCATCCAAGGGCAGGCTCGGCGCCAGCCCCACCCCGCTCGCCACTGCCCGACCATCGTCCTCCCTCGGGGGGCCTGGGCGGGACAGGGACCCGGCTTTGGGAGGCCTCCAGATCTCAGGCCTGGCACACCGTTTACCAGGCTGCTTCCTCCTCTGACGGGGGCCCAGCACACGCCCCAGGAGACTTGGCAGCCGCCCCCAGGGCTCTATCCTCTGCAACTCGTCCCCTTGGAAGGGGCCTGGCCCAGGTGCCAGGTTCGGCTGGTCGGCCAGCCTCCTTTGGAGAAAGCAGGCAAGCCGAGCCAGGCTTGCAGTGGCCCTGGCGTGACACCTGCCACCTCAGGCAGAGGGCCTCCCGCGTGCCCTCCATGGCGGGTTTCTCCCCGGAGCCGTGGCCTGGGCACTAGGAAGGCCGGGCCTCCCCGACTCCCGGGAGGAGGGGCTAGCCCAGTTGCGCCCTGGCCCCCAAACCCTCTGGTGCCATCTGCCTGTCTCGGCACTTCTGACTCCACAGAGCCTTTCCTACATCTGGGCTGCCTGCCGTGGCAAAGTGCAGGCGTGGGGTGAGGCCATGCCTTCTCTTTCCAGGAAAAAGTGAGCCCCTGGCCGAAGCAGCAGGCCCAGGCAGAGCCTTGAGCTTGAAGCCCAGTAGGTCTGTGGCCCTCAGGGCCAGAGCAATGCTTTCAAGGCAGGGAAGCGGCCTGCAAGCTGAGTGGGAGTGGGGGAGGGGAGGGAGACAGCTGAAGCCGAGTCCAGAAGGGCGGCGATGGAAGAGCTGCAGCTGGGTCAGAGCCTGGAGGGAGGGCGGGGCCTTCACTGAGGACCCCCCCCCCCGAGGCCAGCCCTAGGCCCCGGCGGTCGCGCATGCGCCCTTGGCCTGTGCGGTGTGTGGGGGCTTGAACCCAAGCCCGCAGGGCTCCCGGAGCGGCCAGAGAAAGAAGGGCCCATGGAGAGGTAGGCGAGGTGGGCAGGGGGCGCCACCTTACTCTCCTCAGCTCCCTGAGGGAGAGAGAGAGAGACAGAGAGAGAGAGAGAGATCCCTGACCTCTGAGTCTCTGCCTCCACCGCTGGCTGGTGCCAACTCACGCGCCATCCCACTTCCAGCCATCACCCCCACGCCTGCCCCGGGGCCAGCCCCACCACAGAGAGGCCGGTTGGTTCCTGCACACCTCTGTGCTGTCCCTTCCCGACCTGACCCCAGTGCAGGGGATAAGCTTCAGACAAGTCTTTCCATGTCCCTCTGCATGACAATAGACTTCCTCCCCTCTCCCATTCCACAGGCCCACCCGGGACATCCACCTTTGTCATTAGCTCAGGAGAGGATGCAAGATGAGAATCTCTGCTATTGTGTGGGGAGACTCAGTTTCCCGGGTTTCCCCCATGGACACATGTTCTTCAGCTGGGTCTGATTTTCTCCAGACAAGCTGTCTTGGGAAGGATTTGGCCAGCCCTAAGAACCTGAAGGGAAAGGGCGGAGGGGGGTTCTCTCTCTGCCCCCGACAGCCCCGAGGTGGGTCGGTCCCTCAGACCTGGCCAGGGGCAGCCCATCCCCCGGCGCCCTTCCCCGGGGCATCCAAGGGCAGGCTCGGCGCCAGCCCCACCCCGCTCGCCACTGCCCGACCATCGTCCTCCCTCGGGGGGCCTGGGCGGGACAGGGACCCGGCTGTGGGAGGCCTCCAGATCTCAGGCCTGGCACACCGTTTACCAGGCTGCTTCCTCCTCTGACGGGGGCCCAGCACACGCCCCAGGAGACTTGGCAGCCGCC
Organism: Diceros bicornis minor; assembly: GCF_020826845.1. Classification (NCBI taxonomy): domain Eukaryota; kingdom Metazoa; phylum Chordata; class Mammalia; order Perissodactyla; family Rhinocerotidae; genus Diceros; species Diceros bicornis. The sequence continues at coordinate 30,666 of NW_026691720.1, forward strand.
CCCAGGGCTCTATCCTATGCAACTCGTCCCCTTGGAAGGGGCCTGGCCCAGGTGCCAGGTTCGGCTGGTCGGCCTGCCTCCTTTGGAGAAAGCAGGCAAGCCGAGCCAGGCTTGCAGTGGCCCTGGCGTGACACCTGCCACCTCAGGCAGAGGGCCTCCCGCGTGCCCTCCATGGCGGGTTTCTCCCCGGAGCCGTGGCCTGGGCACTAGGAAGGCCGGGCCTCCCCGACTCCCGGGAGGAGGGGCTAGCCCAGTTGCGCCCTGGCCCCCAAACCCTCTGGTGCCATCTGCCTGTCTCGGCACTTCTGACTCCGCAGCGCCTTTCCTACATCTGGGCTGCCTGCCGTGGCAAAGTGCAGGCGTGGGGTGAGGCCATGGCTTTGTCTTTCCAGGAAAAACTGAGCCCATGGCCGAAGCAGCAGGCCCAGGCAGAGCCTTGAGCTTGAAGCCCAGTAGGTCTGTGGCCCTCAGGGCCAGAGCAATGCTTTCAAGGCAGGGAAGCGGCCTGCAAGCTGAGTGGGAGTGGGGGAGGGGAGGGAGACAGCTGAAGCCCAGTCCAGAAGGGCGGCGATGGAAGAGCTGCAGCTGGGTCAGAGCCTGGAGGGAGGGCGGGGCCTTCACTGAGGACCCCCCCCCCCGAGGGCAGCCCTAGGCCCTGGCGGTCGCGCATGTGCCCTTGGCCTGTGCGGTGTGTGGGGGCTTGAACCCAAGCCCGCAGGGCTCCCGGAGCGGCCAGAGAAAGAAGGGCCCATGGAGAGGTAGGCGAGGTGGGCAGGGGGCGCCACCTTACTCTCCTCAGCTCCCTGAGGGAGAGAGAGAGAGACAGAGACAGAGAGAGAGAACCCTGACCTCTGAGTCTCTGCATCCACCGCTGGCTGGTGCCAACTCACGCGCCATCCCACTTCCAGCCATCACCCCCACGCCTGCCCCAGGGCCAGCCCCACCACAGAGAGGCCGGTTGGTTCCTGCTCACCTCTGTGCTGACCCTTCCCGACCTGACCCCAGTGCAGGGGATAAGCTTCAGACAAGTCTTTCCATGTCCCTCTGCATGACAATAGACTTCCTCCCCTCTCCCATTCCACAGGCCCACCCGGGACATCCACCATTGTCATTAGCTCAGGAGAGGATGCAAGATGAGAATCTCTGCTATTGTGTGCGGAGACTCAGTTTCCCGGGTTTCCCCCATGGACACATGTTCTTCAGCTGGGTCTGATTTTCTCCAGACAAGCTGTCTTGGGAAGGATTTGGCCAGCCCTAAGAACCTGAAGGGAAAGGGCGGAGGGGGGTTCTCTCTCTGCCCCCGACAGCCCCGAGCTGGGTCGCTCCCTCAGACCTGGCCAGGGGCAGCCCATCCCCCGGCGCCCTTCCCCGGGGCATCCAAGGGCAGGCTCGGCGCCAGCCCCACCCCGCTCGCCACTGCCCGACCATCGTCCTCCCTCGGGGGGCCTGGGCAGGACAGGGACCCGGCTGTGGGAGGCCTCCAGATCTCAGGCCTGGCACACCGTTTACCAGGCTGCTTCCTCCTCTGACGGGGGCCCAGCACACGCCCCAGGAGACTTGGCAGCCGCCCCCAGGGCTCTATACTCTGGAACTCGTCCCCTTGGAAGGGGCCTGGCCCAGGTGCCAGGTTCGGCTGGTCGGCCAGCCTCCTTTGGAGAAAGCAGGCAAGCCGAGCCAGGCTTGCAGTGGCCCTGTCTTGACACCTGCCACCTCAGGCAGAGGGCCTCCCGCGTGCCCTCCATGGCGGGTTTCTCCCCGGAGCCGTGGCCTGGGCACTAGGAAGGCCGGGCCTCCCCGACTCCCGGGAGGAGGGGCTAGCCCAGTTGCGCCCTGGCCCCCAAACCCTCTGGTGCCATCTGCCTGTCTCGGCACTTCTGACTCCACAGAGCCTTTCCTACATCTGGGCTGCCTGCCGTGGCAAAGTGCAGGCGTGGGGTGAGGCCATGGCTTTGTCTTTCCAGGAAAAAATGAGCCCCTGGCCGAAGCAGCAGGCCCAGGCAGAGCCTTGAGCTTGAAGCCCAGTAGGTCTGTGGCCCTCAGGGCCAGAGCAATTCTTTCAAGGCAGGGAAGCGGCCTGCAAGCTGAGTGGGAGTGGGGGAGGGGAGGGAGACAGCTGAAGCCGAGTCCAGAAGGGCGGCGATGGAAGAGCTGCAGCTGGGTCAGAGCCTGGAGGGAGGGCGGGGCCTTCACTGAGGACCCCCCCCCCAGGGCTGGCTGAAGAGGCCAGCCCTAGGCCCCCGGCGGTCGCGCATGCGCCCTTGGCCTGTGCGGTGTGTGGGGGCTTGAACCCAAGCCCGCAGGGCTCCCGGAGCGGCCAGAGAAAGAAGGGCCCATGGAGAGGTAGGCGAGGTGGGCAGGGGGCGCCACCTTACTCTCCTCAGCTCCCTGAGGGAGAGAGAGAGAGACAGAGACAGAGAGAGAGATCCCTGACCTCTGAGTCTCTGCCTCCACCGCTGGCTGGTGCCAACTCACGCGCCATCCCACTTCCAGCCATCACCCCCACGCCTGCCCCGGGGCCAGCCCCACCACAGAGAGGCCGGTTGGTTCCTGCTCACCTCTGTGCCGTCCCTTCCCGACCTGACCCCAGTGCAGGGGATAAGCTTCAGACAAGTCTTTCCATGTCCCTCTGCATGACAATAGACTTCCTCCCCTCTCCCATTCCACAGGCCCACCCGGGACATCCACCTTTGTCATTAGCTCAGGAGAGGATGCAAGATGAGAATCTCTGCTATTGTGTGGGGAGACTCAGTTTCCCGGGTTTCCCCCATGGACACATGTTCTTCAGCTGGGTCTGATTTTCTCCAGACAAGCTGTCTTGGGAAGGATTTGGCCAGCCCTAAGAACCTGAAGGGAAAGGGCGGAGGGGGGTTCTCTCTCTGCCCCCGACAGCCCCGAGCTGGGTCGGTCCCTCAGACCTGGCCAGGGGCAGCCCATCCCCCGGCGCCCTTCCCCGGGGCATCCAAGGGCAGGCTCGGCGCCAGCCCCACCCCGCTCGCCACTGCCCGACCATCGTCCTCCCTCGGGGGGCCTGGGCAGGACAGGGACGCGGCTGTGGGAGGCCTCCAGATCTCAGGCCTGGCACACCGTTTACCAGGCTGCTTCCTCCTCTGACGGGGGCCCAGCACACGCCCCAGGAGACTTGGCAGCCGCCCCCAGGGCTCTATCCTCTGGAACTCGTCCCCTTGGAAGGGGCCTGGCCCAGGTGCCAGGTTCGGCTGGTCGGCCAGCCTCCTTTGGAGAAAGCAGGCAAGCCGAGCCAGGCTTGCAGTGGCCCTGGCGTGACACCGGCCACCTCAGGCAGAGGGCCTCCCGCGTCCCCTCCATGGCGGGTTTCTCCCCGGAGCCGTGGCCTGGGCACTAGGAAGGCCGGGCCTCCCCGACTCCCGGGAGGAGGGGCTAGCCCAGTTGCGCCCTGGCCCCCAAACCCTCTGATGCCATCTGCCTGTCTCGGCACTTCTGACTCCACAGAGCCTTTCCTACATCTGGGCTGCCTGCCGTGGCAAAGTGCAGGCGTGGGGTGAGGCCATGCCTTCTCTTTCCAGGAAAAAGTGAGCCCCTGGCCGAAGCAGCAGGCCCAGGCAGAGCCTTGAGCTTGAAGCCCAGTAGGTCTGTGGCCCTCAGGGCCAGAGCAATGCTTTCAAGGCAGGGAAGCGGCCTGCAAGCTGAGTGGGAGTGGGGGAGGGGAGGGAGACAGCTGAAGCCAAGTCCAGAAGGGCGGCGATGGAAGAGCTGCAGCTGGGTCAGAGCCTGGAGGGAGGGCGGGGCCTTCACTGAGGACCCCCCCCCCCCCCCGAGGCCAGCCCTAGGCCCCGGCGGTCGCGCATGCGCCCTTGGCCTGTGCGGTGTGTGGGGGCTTGAACCCAAGCCCGCAGGGCTCCCGGAGCGGCCATAGAAAGAAGGGCCCATGGAGAGGTAGGCGAGGTGGGCAGGGGGCGCCACCTTACTCTCCTCAGCTCCCTGAGGGAGAGAGAGAGAGACAGAGACAGAGAGAGAGATCCCTGACCTCTGAGTCTCTGCCTCCACCGCTGGCTGGTGCCAACTCACGCGCCATCCCACTTCCAGCCATCACCCCCACGCCTGCCCCGGGGCCAGCCCCACCACAGAGAGGCCGGTTGGTTCCTGCTCACCTCTGTGCCGTCCCTTCCCGACCTGACCCCAGTGCAGGGGATAAGCTTCAGACAAGTCTTTCCATGTCCCTCTGCATGACAATAGACTTCCTCCCCTCTCCCATTCCACAGGCCCACCCGGGACATCCACCTTTGTCATTAGCTCAGGAGAGGATGCAAGATGAGAATCTCTGCTATTGTGTGGGGAGACTCAGTTTCCCGGGTTTCCCCCATGGACACATGTTCTTCAGCTGGGTCTGATTTTCTCCAGACAAGCTGTCTTGGGAAGGATTTGGCCAGCCCTAAGAACCTGAAGGGAAAGGGCGGAGGGGGGTTCTCTCTCTGCCCCCGACAGCCCCGAGCTGGGTCGGTCCCTCAGACCTGGCCAGGGGCAGCCCATCCCCCGGCGCCCTTCCCCGGGGCATCCAAGGGCAGGCTCGGCGCCAGCCCCACCCCGCTCGCCACTGCCCGACCATCGTCCTCCCTCGGGGGGCCTGGGCAGGACAGGGACGCGGCTGTGGGAGGCCTCCAGATCTCAGGCCTGGCACACCGTTTACCAGGCTGCTTCCTCCTCTGACGGGGGCCCAGCACACGCCCCAGGAGACTTGGCAGCCGCCCCCAGGGCTCTATCCTCTGGAACTCGTCCCCTTGGAAGGGGCCTGGCCCAGGTGCCAGGTTCGGCTGGTCGGCCAGCCTCCTTTGGAGAAAGCAGGCAAGCCGAGCCAGGCTTGCAGTGGCCCTGGCGTGACACCGGCCACCTCAGGCAGAGGGCCTCCCGCGTCCCCTCCATGGCGGGTTTCTCCCCGGAGCCGTGGCCTGGGCACTAGGAAGGCCGGGCCTCCCCGACTCCCGGGAGGAGGGGCTAGCCCAGTTGCGCCCTGGCCCCCAAACCCTCTGATGCCATCTGCCTGTCTCGGCACTTCTGACTCCACAGAGCCTTTCCTACATCTGGGCTGCCTGCCGTGGCAAAGTGCAGGCGTGGGGTGAGGCCATGCCTTCTCTTTCCAGGAAAAAGTGAGCCCCTGGCCGAAGCAGCAGGCCCAGGCAGAGCCTTGAGCTTGAAGCCCAGTAGGTCTGTGGCCCTCAGGGCCAGAGCAATGCTTTCAAGGCAGGGAAGCGGCCTGCAAGCTGAGTGGGAGTGGGGGAGGGGAGGGAGACAGCTGAAGCCAAGTCCAGAAGGGCGGCGATGGAAGAGCTGCAGCTGGGTCAGAGCCTGGAGGGAGGGCGGGGCCTTCACTGAGGACCCCCCCCCCCCCGAGGCCAGCCCTAGGCCCCGGCGGTCGCGCATGCGCCCTTGGCCTGTGCGGTGTGTGGGGGCTTGAACCCAAGCCCGCAGGGCTCCCGGAGCGGCCAGAGAAAGAAGGGCCCATGGAGAGGTAGGCGAGGTGGGCAGGGGGCGCCACCTTACTCTCCTCAGCTCCCTGAGGGAGAGAGAGAGAGACAGAGACAGAGAGAGAGATCCCTGACCTCTGAGTCTCTGCCTCCACCGCTGGCTGGTGCCAACTCACGCGCCATCCCACTTCCAGCCATCACCCCCACGCCTGCCCCGGGGCCAGCCCCACCACAGAGAGGCCGGTTGGTTCCTGCTCACCTCTGTGCCGTCCCTTCCCGACCTGACCCCAGTGCAGGGGATAAGCTTCAGACAAGTCTTTCCATGTCCCTCTGCATGACAATAGACTTCCTCCCCTCTCCCATTCCACAGGCCCACCCGGGACATCCACCTTTGTCATTAGCTCAGGAGAGGATGCAAGATGAGAATCTCTGCTATTGTGTGGGGAGACTCAGTTTCCCGGGTTTCCCCCATGGACACATGTTCTTCAGCTGGGTCTGATTTTCTCCAGACAAGCTGTCTTGGGAAGGATTTGGCCAGCCCTAAGAACCTGAAGGGAAAGGGCGGAGGGGGGTTCTCTCTCTGCCCCCGACAGCCCCGAGCTGGGTCGGTCCCTCAGACCTGGCCAGGGGCAGCCCATCCCCCGGCGCCCTTCCCCGGGGCATCCAAGGGCAGGCTCGGCGCCAGCCCCACCCCGCTCGCCACTGCCCGACCATCGTCCTCCCTCGGGGGGCCTGGGCAGGACAGGGACGCGGCTGTGGGAGGCCTCCAGATCTCAGGCCTGGCACACCGTTTACCAGGCTGCTTCCTCCTCTGACGGGGGCACAGCACACGCCCCAGGAGACTTGGCAGCCGCCCCCAGGGCTCTATCCTCTGGAACTCGTCCCCTTGGAAGGGGCCTGGCCCAGGTGCCAGGTTCGGCTGGTCGGCCAGCCTCCTTTGGAGAAAGCAGGCAAGCCGAGCCAGGCTTGCAGTGGCCCTGGCGTGACACCGGCCACCTCAGGCAGAGGGCCTCCCGCGTCCCCTCCATGGCGGGTTTCTCCCCGGAGCCGTGGCCTGGGCACTAGGAAGGCCGGGCCTCCCCGACTCCCGGGAGGAGGGGCTAGCCCAGTTGCGCCCTGGCCCCCAAACCCTCTGATGCCATCTGCCTGTCTCGGCACTTCTGACTCCACAGAGCCTTTCCTACATCTGGGCTGCCTGCCGTGGCAAAGTGCAGGCGTGGGGTGAGGCCATGCCTTCTCTTTCCAGGAAAAAGTGAGCCCCTGGCCGAAGCAGCAGGCCCAGGCAGAGCCTTGAGCTTGAAGCCCAGTAGGTCTGTGGCCCTCAGGGCCAGAGCAATGCTTTCAAGGCAGGGAAGCGGCCTGCAAGCTGAGTGGGAGTGGGGGAGGGGAGGGAGACAGCTGAAGCCAAGTCCAGAAGGGCGGCGATGGAAGAGCTGCAGCTGGGTCAGAGCCTGGAGGGAGGGCGGGGCCTTCACTGAGGACCCCCCCCCCAGGGCTGGCTGAAGAGGCCAGCCCTAGGCCCCCGGCGGTCGCGCATGCGCCCTTGGCCTGTGCGGTGTGTGGGGGCTTGAACCCAAGCCCGCAGGGCTCCCGGAGCGGCCAGAGAAAGAAGGGCCCATGGAGAGGTAGGCGAGGTGGGCAGGGGGCGCCACCTTACTCTCCTCAGCTCCCTGAGGGAGAGAGAGAGAGACAGAGACAGAGAGAGAGATCCCTGACCTCTGAGTCTCTGCCTCCACCGCTGGCTGGTGCCAACTCACGCGCCATCCCACTTCCAGCCATCACCCCCACGCCTGCCCCGGGGCCAGCCCCACCACAGAGAGGCCGGTTGGTTCCTGCTCACATCTGTGCCGTCCCTTCCCGACCTGACCCCAGTGCAGGGGATAAGCTTCAGACAAGTCTTTCCATGTCCCTCTGCATGACAATAGACATCCTCCCCTCTCCCATTCCACAGGCCCACCCGGGACATCCACCTTTGTCATTAGCTCAGGAGAGGATGCAAGATGAGAATCTCTGCTATTGTGTGGGGAGACTCAGTTTCCCGGGTTTCCCCCATGGACACATGTTCTTCAGCTGGGTCTGATTTTCTCCAGACAAGCTGTCTTGGGAAGGATTTGGCCAGCCCTAAGAACCTGAAGGGAAAGGGCGGAGGGGGGTTCTCTCTCTGCCCCCGACAGCCCCGAGCTGGGTCGGTCCCTCAGACCTGGCCAGGGGCAGCCCATCCCCCGGTGCCCTTCCCCGGGGCATCCAAGGGCAGGCTCGGCGCCAGCCCCACCCCGCTCGCCACTGCCCGACCATCGTCCTCCCTCGGGGGGCCTGGGCGGGACAGGGACCCGGCTTTGGGAGGCCTCCAGATCTCAGGCCTGGCACACCGTTTACCAGGCTGCTTCCTCCTCTGACGGGGGCCCAGCACACGCCCCAGGAGACTTGGCAGCCGCCCCCAGGGCTCTATCCTCTGCAACTCGTCCCCTTGGAAGGGGCCTGGCCCAGGTGCCAGGTTCGGCTGGTCGGCCAGCCTCCTTTGGAGAAAGCAGGCAAGCCGAGCCAGGCTTGCAGTGGCCCTGGCGTGACACCTGCCACCTCAGGCAGAGGGCCTCCCGCGTGCCCTCCATGGCGGGTTTCTCCCCGGAGCCGTGGCCTGGGCACTAGGAAGGCCGGGCCTCCCCGACTCCCGGGAGGAGGGGCTAGCCCAGTTGCGCCCTGGCACCCAAACCCTCTGGTGCCATCTGCCTGTCTCGGCACTTCTGACTCCACAGAGCCTTTCCTACATCTGGGCTGCCTGCCGTGGCAAAGTGCAGGCGTGGGGTGAGGCCATGCCTTCTCTTTCCAGGAAAAAGTGAGCCCCTGGCCGAAGCAGCAGGCCCAGGCAGAGCCTTGAGCTTGAAGCCCAGTAGGTCTGTGGCCCTCAGGGCCAGAGCAATGCTTTCAAGGCAGGGAAGCGGCCTGCAAGCTGAGTGGGAGTGGGGGAGGGGAGGGAGACAGCTGAAGCCGAGTCCAGAAGGGCGGCGATGGAAGAGCTGCAGCTGGGTCAGAGCCTGGAGGGAGGGCGGGGCCTTCACTGAGGACCCCCCCCCCCCCCGAGGCCAGCCCTAGGCCCAGGCGGTCGCGCATGCGCCCTTGGCCTGTGCGGTGTGTGGGGGCTTGAACCCAAGCCCGCAGGGCTCCCGGAGCGGCCAGAGAAAGAAGGGCCCATGGAGAGGTAGGCGAGGTGGGCAGGGGGCGCCACCTTACTCTCCTCAGCTCCCTGAGGGAGAGAGAGAGAGACGGAGACAGAGAGAGAGATCCCTGACCTCTGAGTCTCTGCCTCCACCGCTGGCTGGTGCCAACTCACGCGCCATCCCACTTCCAGCCATCACCCCCACGCCTGCCCCGGGGCCAGCCCCACCACAGAGAGGCCGGTTGGTTCCTGCTCACCTCTGTGCCGTCCCTTCCCGACCTGACCCCAGTGCAGGGGATTAGCTTCAGACAAGTCTTTCCATGTCCCTCTGCATGACAATAGACTTCCTCCCCTCTCCCATTCCACAAGCCCACCCGGGACATCCACCTTTGTCATTAGCTCAGGAGAGGATGCAAGATGAGAATCTCTGCTATTGTGTGGGGAGACTCAGTTTCCCGGGTTTCCCCCATGGACACATGTTCTTCAGCTGGGTCTGAATTTCTCCAGACAAGCTGTCTTGGGAAGGATTTGGCCAGCCCTAAGAACCTGAAGGGAAAGGGCGGAGGGGGGTTCTCTCTCTGCCCCCGACAGCCCCGAGCTGGGTCGGTCCCTCAGACCTGGCCAGGGGCAGCCCATCCCCCGGCGCCCTTCCCCGGGGCATCCAAGGGCAGGCTCGGCGCCAGCCCCACCCCGCTCGCCACTGCCCGACCATCGTCCTCCCTCGGGGGGCCTGGGCCGGATAGGGACCCGGCTGTGGGAGGCCTCCAGATCTCAGGCCTGGCACACCGTTTACCAGGCTGCTTCCTCCTCTGACGGGGGCCCAGCACACGCCCCAGGAGACTTGGCAGCCGCCCCCAGGGCTCTATCCTCTGCAACTCGTCCCCTTGGAAGGGGCCTGGCCCAGGTGCCAGGTTCGGCTGGTCGGCCAGCCTCCTTTGGAGAAAGCAGGCAAGCCGAGCCAGGCTTGCAGTGGCCCTGGCGTGACACCTGCCACCTCAGGCAGAGGGCCTCCCACGTGCCCTCCATGGCGGGTTTCTCCCCGGAGCCGTGGCCTGGGCACTAGGAAGGCCGGGCCTCCCCGACTCCCGGGAGGAGGGGCTAGCCCAGTTGCGCCCTGGCCCCCAAACCCTCTGGTGCCATCTGCCTGTCTCGGCACTTCTGACTCCACAGAGCCTTTCCTACATCTGGGCTGCCTGCCATGGCAAAGTGCAGGCGTGGGGTGAGGCCATGCCTTCTCTTTCCAGGAAAAAGTGAGCCCCTGGCCGAAGCAGCAGGCCCAGGCAGAGCCTTGAGCTTGAAGCCCAGTAGGTCTGTGGCCCTCAGGGCCAGAGCAATGCTTTCAAGGCAGGGAAGCGGCCTGCAAGCTGAGTGGGAGTGGGGGAGGGGAGGGAGACAGCTGAAGCCGAGTCCAGAAGGGCGGCGATGGAAGAGCTGCAGCTGGGTCAGAGCCTGGAGGGAGGGCGGGGCCTTCACTGAGGACCCCCCCCCCAGGGCTGGCTGAAGAGGCCAGCCCTAGGCCCCCGGCGGTCGCGCATGCGCCCTTGGCCTGTGCGGTGTGTGGGGGCTTGAACCCAAGCCCGCAGGGCTCCCGGAGCGGCCAGAGAAAGAAGGGCCCATGGAGAGGTAGGCGAGGTGGGCAGAGGGCGCCACCTTACTCTCCTCAGCTCCCTGAGGGAGAGAGAGAGAGACAGAGACAGAGAGAGAGATCCCTGACCTCTGAGTCTCTGCCTCCACCGCTGGCTGGTGCCAACTCACGCGCCATCCCACTTCCAGCCATCAACCCCACGCCTGCCCCGGGGCCAGCCCCACCACAGAGAGGCCGGTTGGTTCCTGCTCACCTCTGTGCCGTCCCTTCCCGACCTGACCCCAGTGCAGGGGATAAGCTTCAGACAAGTCTTTCCATGTCCCTCTGCATGACAATAGACTTCCTCCCCTCTCCCATTCCACAGGCCCACCCAGGACATCCACCTTTGTCATTAGCTCAGGAGAGGATGCAAGATGAGAATCTCTGCTATTGTGTGGGGAGACTCAGTTTCCCGGGTTTCCCCCATGGACACATGTTCTTCAGCTGGGTCTGATTTTCTCCAGACAAGCTGTCTTGGGAAGGATTTGGCCAGCCCTAAGAACCTGAAGGGAAAGGGCGGAGGGGGGTTCTCTCTCTGCCCCCGACAGCCCCGAGCTGGGTCGGTCCCTCAGACCTGGCCAGGGGCAGCCCATCCCCCGGCGCCCTTCCCCGGGGCATCCAAGGGCAGGCTCGGCGCCAGCCCCACCCCGCTCGCCACTGCCCGACCATCGTCCTCCCTCGGGGGGCCTGGGCGGGACAGGGACCCGGCTGTGGGAGGCCTCCAGATCTCAGGCCTGGCACACCGTTTACCAGGCTGCTTCCTCCTCTGACGGGGGCCCAGCACACGCCCCAGGAGACTTGGCAGCCGCCCCCAGGGCTCTATCCTCTGCAACTCGTCCCCTTGGAAGGGGCCTGGCCCAGGTGCCAGGTTCGGCTGGTCGGCCTGCCTCCTTTGGAGAAAGCAGGCAAGCCGAGCCAGGCTTGCAGTGGCCCTGGCGTGACACATGCCACCTCAGGCAAAGGGCCTCCCGCGTGCCCTCCATGGCGGGTTTCTCCCCGGAGCCGTGGCCTGGGCACTAGGAAGGCCGGGCCTCCCCGACTCCCGGGAGGAGGGGCTAGCCCAGTTGCGCCCTGGCCCCCAAACCCTCTGGTGCCATCTGCCTGTCTCGGCACTTCTGACTCCACAGAGCCTTTCCTACATCTGGGCTGCCTGCCGTGGCAAAGTGCAGGCGTGGGGTGAGGCCATGCCTTCTCTTTCCAGGAAAAAGTGAGCCCCTGGCCGAAGCAGCAGGCCCAGGCAGAGCCTTGAGCTTGAAGCCCAGTAGGTCTGTGGCCCTCAGGGCCAGAGCAATGCTTTCAAGGCAGGGAAGCGGCCTGCAAGCTGAGTGGGAGTGGGGGAGGGGAGGGAGACAGCTGAAGCCGAGTCCAGAAGGGCAGCGATGGAAGAGCTGCAGCTGGGTCAGAGCCTGGAGGGAGGGCGGGGCCTTCACTGAGGACCCCCCCCCCCCGAGGCCAGCCCTAGGCCCCCGGCGGTCGCGCAAGCGCCCTTGGCCTGTGCGGTGTGTGGGGGCTTGAACCCAAGCCCGCAGGGCTCCCGGAGCGGCCAGAGAAAGAAGGGCCCATGGAGAGGTAGGCGAGGTGGGCAGGGGGCGCCACCTTACTCTCCTCAGCTTCCTGAGGGAGAGAGAGAGAGACAGAGACAGAGAGAGAGATCCCTGACTTCTGACTCCACAGAGCCTTTCCTACATCTGGGCTGCCTGCCGTGGCAAAGTGCAGGCGTGGGGTGAGGCCATGCCTTCTCTTTCCAGGAAAAAGTGAGCCCCTGGCCGAAGCAGCAGGCCCAGGCAGAGCCTTGAGCTTGAAGCCCAGTAGGTCTGTGGCCCTCAGGGCCAGAGCAATGCTTTCAAGGCAGGGAAGCGGCCTGCAAGCTGAGTGGGAGTGGGGGAGGGGAGGGAGACAGCTGAAGCTGAGTCCAGAAGGGCGGCGATGGAAGAGCTGCAGCTGGGTCAGAGCCTGGAGGGTGGGCGGGGCCTTCACTGAGGACCCCCCCCCCCAGGGCTGGCTGAAGAGGCCAGCCCTAGGCCCCCGCGGTCGCGCATGCGCCCTTGGCCTGTGCGGTGTGTGGGGGCTTGAACCCAAGCCCGCAGGGCTCCCGGAGCGGCCAGAGAAAGAAGGGCCCATGGAGAGGTAGGCGAGGTGGGCAGGGGGCGCCACCTTACTCTCCTCAGCTCCCTGAGGGAGAGAGAGAGAGACAGAGACAGAGAGAGAGATCCCTGACCTCTGAGTCTCTGCCTCCACCGCTGGCTGGTGCCAACTCACGTGCCATCCCACTTCCAGCCATCACCCCCACGCCTGCCCCGGGGCCAGACCCACCACAGAGAGGCCGGTTGGTTCCTGCTCACCTCTGTGCCTTCCCTTCCCGACCTGACCCCAGTGCAGGGGATAAGCTTCAGACAAGTCTTTCCATGTCCCTCTGCATGACAATAGACTTCCTCCCCTCTCCCATTCCACAGGCCCACCCGGGACATCCACCTTTGTCATTGGCTCAGGAGAGGATGCAAGATGAGAATCTCTGCTATTGTGTGGGGAGACTCAGTTTCCCGGGTTTCCCCCATGGACACATGTTCTTCAGCTGGGTCTGATTTTCTCCAGACAAGCTGTCTTGGGAAGGATTTGGCCAGCCCTAAGAAGCTGAAGGGAAAGGGCGGAGGGGGGTTCTCTCTCTGCCCCCGACAGCCCCGAGCTGGGTCGGTCCCTCAGACCTGGCCAGGGGCAGCCCATCCCCCGGCGCCCTTCCCCGGGGCATCCAAGGGCAGGCTCGGCGCCAGCCCCACCCCGCTCGCCACTGCCCGACCATCGTCCTCCCTCGGGGGGCCTGGGCAGGACAGGGACCCGGCTGTGGGAGGCCTCCAGATCTCAGGCCTGGCACACCGTTTACAAGGCTGCTTCCTCCTCTGACGGGGGCCCAGCACACGCCCCAGGAGACTTGGCAGCCGCCCCCAGGGCTCTATCCTCTGCAACTCGTCCCCTTGGAAGGGGCCTGGCCCAGGTGCCAGGTTCGGCTGGTCGGCCAGCCTCCTTTGGAGAAAGCAGGCAAGCCGAGCCAGGCTTGCAGTGGCCCTGGCGTGACACCTGCCACCTCAGGCAGAGGGCCTCCCGCGTGCCCTCCATGGCGGGTTTCTCCCCGGAGCCGTGGCCTGGGCACTAGGAAGGCCGGGCCTCCCCGACTCCCGGGAGGAGGGGCTAGCCCAGTTGCGCCCTGGCCCCCAAACCCTCTGGTGCCATCTGCCTGTCTCGGCACTTCTGACTCCACAGAGCCTTTCCTACATCTGGGCTGCCTGCCGTGGCAAAGTGCAGGCGTGGGGTGAGGCCATGCCTTCTCTTTCCAGGAAAAAGTGAGCCCCTGGCCGAAGCAGCAGGCCCAGGCAGAGCCTTGAGCTTGAAGCCCAGTAGGTCTGTGGCCCTCAGGGCCAGAGCAATGCTTTCAAGGCAGGGAAGCGGCCTGCAAGCTGAGTGGGAGTGGGGGAGGGGAGGGAGACAGCTGAAGCCGAGTCCAGAAGGGCGGCGATGGAAGAGCTGCAGCTGGGTCAGAGCCTGGAGGGAGGGCGGGGCCTTCACTGAGGACCCCCCCCCCCCCGAGGGCAGCCCTAGGCCCCGGCGGTCGCGCATGCGCCCTTGGCCTGTGCGGTGTGTGGGGGCTTGAACCCAAGCCCGCAGGGCTCCCGGAGCGGCCAGAGAAAGAAGGGCCCATGGAGAGGTAGGCGAGGTGGGCAGGGGGCGCCACCTTACTCTCCTCAGCTCCCTGAGGGAGAGAGAGAGAGACAGAGACAGAGAGAGAGATCCCTGACCTCTGAGTCTCTGCCTCCACCGCTGGCTGGTGCCAACTCACGCGCCATCCCACTTCCAGCCATCACCCCCACGCCTGCCCCGGGGCCAGCCCCACCACAGAGAGGCCGGTTGGTTCCTGCTCACCTCTGTGCCATCCCTTCCCGACCTGACCCCAGTGCAGGGGATAAGCTTCAGACAAGTCTTTCCATGTCCCTCTGCATGACAATAGACTTCCTCCCCTCTCCCATTCCACAGGCCCACCCGGGACATCCACCTTTGTCATTAGCTCAGGAGAGGATGCAAGATGAGAATCTCTGCTATTGTGTGGGGAGACTCAGTTTCCCGGGTTTCCCCCATGGACACATGTTCTTCAGCTGGGTCTGATTTTCTCCAGACAAGCTGTCTTGGGAAGGATTTGGCCAGCCCTAAGAACCTGAAGGGAAAGGGCGGAGGGGGGTTCTCTCTCTGCCCCCGACAGCCCCGAGCTGGGTCGGTCCCTCAGACCTGGCCAGGGGCAGCCCATCCTCCGGCGCCCTTCCCCGGGGCATCCAAGGGCAGGCTCGGCGCCAGCCCCACCCCGCTCGCCACTGCCCGACCATCGTCCTCCCTCGGGGGGCCTGGGCAGGACAGGGACCCGGCTGTGGGAGGTCTCCAGATCTCAGGCCTGGCACACCGTTTACCAGGCTGCTTCCTCCTCTGACGGGGGCCCAGCACACGCCCCAGGAGACTTGGCAGCCGCCCCCAGGGCTCTATCCTCTGGAACTCGTCCCCTTGGAAGGGGCCTGGCCCAGGTGCCAGGTTCGGCTGGTCGGCCAGCCTCCTTTGGAGAAAGCAGGCAAGCCGAGCCAGGCTTGCAGTGGCCCTGGCGTGACACCTGCCACCTCAGGCAGAGGGCCTCCCGCGTGCCCTCCATGGCGGGTTTCTCCCCGGAGCCGTGGCCTGGGCACTAGGAAGGCCGGGCCTCCCCGACTCCCGGGAGGAGGGGCTAGCCCAGTTGCGCCCTGGCCCCCAAACCCTCTGGTGCCATCTGCCTGTCTCGGCACTTCTGACTCCACAGAGCCTTTCCTACATCTGGGCTGCCTGCCGTGGCAAAGTGCAGGCGTTTGGTGAGGCCATGCCTTCTCTTTCCAGGAAAAAGTGAGCCCCTGGCCGAAGCAGCAGGCCCAGGCAGAGCCTTGAGCTTGAAGCCCAGTAGGTCTGTGGCCCTCAGGGCCAGAGCAATGCTTTCAAGGCAGGGAAGCGGCCTGCAAGCTGAGTGGGAGTGGGGGAGGGGAGGGAGACAGCTGAAGCGGAGTCCAGAAGGGCGGTGATGGAAGAGCTGCAGCTGGGTCAGAGCCTGGAGGGAGGGCGGGGCCTTCACTGAGGACCCCCCCCCCCGAGGGCAGCCCTAGGCCCCGGCGGTCGCGCATGCGCCCTTGGCCTGTGCGGTGTCTGGGGGCTTGAACCCAAGCCCGCAGGGCTCCCGGAGCGGCCAGAGAAAGAAGGGCCCATGGAGAGGTAGGCGAGGTGGGCAGGGGGCGCCACCTTACTCTCCTCAGCTCCCTGAGGGAGAGAGAGAGAGACAGAGACAGAGAGAGAGATCCCTGACCTCTGAGTCTCTGCCTCCACCGCTGGCTGGTGCCAACTCACGCGCCATCCCACTTCCAGCCATCACCCCCACGCCTGCCCCGGGGCCAGCCCCACCACAGAGAGGCCGGTTGGTTCCTGCTCACCTCTGTGCCGTCCCTTCCCGACCTGACCCCAGTGCAGGGGATAAGCTTCAGACAAGTCTTTCCATGTCCCTCTGCATGACAATAGACTTCCTCCCCTCTCCCATTCCACAGGCCCACCCGGGACATCCACCTTTGTCATTAGCTCAGGAGAGGATGCAAGATGAGAATCTCTGCTATTGTGTGGGGAGACTCAGTTTCCCGGGTTTCCCCCATGGACACATTTTCTTCAGCTGGGTCTGATTTTCTCCAGACAAGCTGTCTTGGGAAGGATTTGGCCAGCCCTAAGAAGCTGAAGGGAAAGGGCGGAGGGGGGTTCTCTCTCTGCCCCCGACAGCCCCGAGCTGGGTCGGTCCCTCAGACCTGGCCAGGGGCAGCCCATCCCCCGGCGCCCTTCCCCGGGGCATCCAAGGGCAGGCTCGGCGCCAGCCCCACCCCGCTCGCCACTGCCCGACCATCGTCCTCCCTCGGGGGGCCTGGGCAGGACAGGGACCCGGCTGTGGGAGGCCTCCAGATCTCAGGCCTGGCACACCGTTTACCAGGCTGCTTCCTCCTCTGACGGGGGCCCAGCACACGCCCCAGGAGACTTGGCAGCCGCCCCCAGGGCTCTATCCTCTGCAACTCGTCCCCTTGGAAGGGGCCTGGCCCAGGTGCCAGGTTCGGCTGGTCGGCCAGCCTCCTTTGGAGAAAGCAGGCAAGCCGAGCCAGGCTTGCAGTGGCCCTGGCGTGACACCTGCCACCTCAGGCAGAGGGCCTCCCGCGTGCCCTCCATGGCGGGTTTCTCCCCGGAGCCGTGGCCTGGGCACTAGGAAGGCCGGGCCTCCCCGACTCCCGGGAGGAGGGGCTAGCCCAGTTGCGCCCTGGCCCCCAAACCCTCTGGTGCCATCTGCCTGTCTCGGCACTTCTGACTCCACAGAGCCTTTCCTACATCTGGGCTGCCTGCCGTGGCAAAGTGCAGGCGTGGGGTGAGGCCATGCCTTCTCTTTCCAGGAAAAAGTGAGCCCCTGGCCGAAGCAGCAGGCCCAGGCAGAGCCTTGAGCTTGAAGCCCAGTAGGTCTGTGGCCCTCAGGGCCAGAGCAATGCTTTCAAGGCAGGGAAGCGGCCTGCAAGCTGAGTGGGAGTGGGGGAGGGGAGGGAGACAGCTGAAGCCGAGTCCAGAAGGGCGGCGATGGAAGAGCTGCAGCTGGGTCAGAGCCTGGAGGGAGGGCGGGGACTTCACTGAGGACCCCCCCCCCCCGAGGGCAGCCCTAGGCCCCGGCGGTCGCGCATGCGCCCTTGGCCTGTGCGGTGTGTGGGGGCTTGAACCCAAGCCCGCAGGGCTCCCGGAGCGGCCAGAGAAAGAAGGGCCCATGGAGAGGTAGGCGAGGTGGGCAGGGGGCGCCACCTTACTCTCCTCAGCTCCCTGAGGGAGAGAGAGAGAGACAGAGACAGAGAGAGAGATCCCTGACCTCTGAGTCTCTGCCTCCACCGCTGGCTGGTGCCAACTCACGCGCCATCCCACTTCCAGCCATCACCGCCACGCCTGCCCCGGGGCCAGCCCCACCACAGAGAGGCCGGTTGGTTCCTGCTCACCTCTGTGCCGTCCCTTCCCGACCTGACCCCAGTGCAGGGGATAAGCTTCAGACAAGTCTTTCCATGTCCCTCTGCATGACAATAGACTTCCTCCCCTCTCCCATTCCACAGGCCCACCCGGGACATCCACCTTTGTCATTAGCTCAGGAGAGGATGCAAGATGAGAATCTCTGCTATTGTGTGGGGAGACTCAGTTTCCCGGGTTTCCCCCATGGACACATGTTCTTCAGCTGGGTCTGATTTTCTCCAGACAAGCTGTCTTGGGAAGGATTTGGCCAGCCCTAAGAACCTGAAGGGAAAGGGCGGAGGGGGGTTCTCTCTCTGCCCCCGACAGCCCCGAGCTGGGTCGGTCCCTCAGACCTGGCCAGGGGCAGCCCATCCCCCGGCGCCCTTCCCCGGGGCATCCAAGGGCAGGCTCGGCGCCAGCCCCACCCCGCTCGCCACTGCCCGACCATCGTCCTCCCTCGGGGGGCCTGGGCAGGACAGGGACCCGGCTGTGGGAGGCCTCCAGATCTCAGGCCTGGCACACCGTTTACCAGGCTGCTTCCTCCTCTGACGGGGGCCCAGCACACGCCCCAGGAGACTTGGCAGCCGCCCCCAGGGCTCTATCCTCTGGAACTCGTCCCCTTGGAAGGGGCCTGGCCCAGGTGCCAGGTTCGGCTGGTCGGCCAGCCTCCTTTGGAGAAAGCAGGCAAGCCGAGCCAGGCTTGCAGTGGCCCTGGCGTGACACCTGCCACCTCAGGCAGAGGGCCTCCCGCGTGCCCTCCATGGCGGGTTTCTCCCCGGAGCCGTGGCCTGGGCACTAGGAAGGCCGGGCCTCCCCGACTCCCGGGAGGAGGGGCTAGCCCAGTTGCGCCCTGGCCCCCAAACCCTCTGGTGCCATCTGCCTGTCTCGGCACTTCTGACTCCACAGAGCCTTTCCTACATCTGGGCTGCCTGCCGTGGCAAAGTGCAGGCGTGGGGTGAGGCCATGCCTTCTCTTTCCAGGAAAAAGTGAGCCCCTGGCCGAAGCAGCAGGCCCAGGCAGAGCCTTGAGCTTGAAGCCCAGTAGGTCTGTGGCCCTCAGGGCCAGAGCAATGCTTTCAAGGCAGGGAAGCGGCCTGCAAGCTGAGTGGGAGTGGGGGAGGGGAGGGAGACAGCTGAAGCCGAGTCCAGAAGGGCGGTGATGGAAGAGCTGCAGCTGGGTCAGAGCCTGGAGGGAGGGCGGGGCCTTCACTGAGGACCCCCCCCCCGAGGGCAGCCCTAGGCCCCGGCGGTCGCGCATGCGCCCTTGGCCTGTGCGGTGTGTGGGGGCTTGAACCCAAGCCCGCAGGGCTCCCGGAGCGGCCAGAGAAAGAAGGGCCCATGGAGAGGTAGGCGAGGTGGGCAGGGGGCGCCACCTTACTCTCCTCAGCTCCCTGAGGGAGAGAGAGAGAGACAGAGACAGAGAGAGAGATCCCTGACCTCTGAGTCTCTGCCTCCACCGCTGGCTGGTGCCAACTCACGCGCCATCCCACTTCCAGCCATCACCCCCACGCCTGCCCCGGGGCCAGCCCCACCACAGAGAGGCCGGTTGGTTCCTGCTCACCTCTGTGCCGTCCCTTCCCGACCTGACCCCAGTGCAGGGGATAAGCTTCAGACAATTCTTTCCATGTCCCTCTGCATGACAATAGACTTCCTCCCCTCTCCCATTCCACAGGCCCACCCGGGACATCCACCTTTGTCATTAGCTCAGGAGAGGATGCAAGATGAGAATCTCTGCTATTGTGTGGGGAGACTCAGTTTCCCGGGTTTCCCCCATGGACACATGTTCTTCAGCTGGGTCTGATTTTCTCCAGACAAGCTGTCTTGGGAAGGATTTGGCCAGCCCTAAGAAGCTGAAGGGAAAGGGCGGAGGGGGGTTCTCTCTCTGCCCCCGACAGCCCCGAGCTGGGTCGGTCCCTCAGACCTGGCCAGGGGCAGCCCATCCCCCGGCGCCCTTCCCCGGGGCATCCAAGGGCAGGCTCGGCGCCAGCCCCACCCCACTCGCCACTGCCCGACCATCGTCCTCCCTCGGGGGGCCTGGGCAGGACAGGGACCCGGCTGTGGGAGGCCTCCAGATCTCAGGCCTGGCACACCGTTTACCAGGCTGCTTCCTCCTCTGACGGGGGCCCAGCACACGCCCCAGGAGACTTGGCAGCCGCCCCCAGGGCTCTATCCTCTGGAACTCGTCCCCTTGGAAGGGGCCTGGCCCAGGTGCCAGGTTCGGCTGGTCGGCCAGCCTCCTTTGGAGAAAGCAGGCAAGCCGAGCCAGGCTTGCAGTGGCCCTGGCGTGACACCTGCCACCTCAGGCAGAGGGCCTCCCGCGTGCCCTCCATGGCGGGTTTCTCCCCGGAGCCGTGGCCTGGGCACTAGGAAGGCCGGGCCTCCCCGACTCCCGGGAGGAGGGGCTAGCCCAGTTGCGCCCTGGCCCCCAAACCCTCTGGTGCCATCTGCCTGTCTCGGCACTTCTGACTCCACAGAGCCTTTCCTACATCTGGGCTGCCTGCCGTGGCAAAGTGCAGGCGTGGGGTGAGGCCATGCCTTCTCTTTCCAGGAAAAAGTGAGCCCCTGGCCGAAGCAGCAGGCCCAGGCAGAGCCTTGAGCTTGAAGCCCAGTAGGTCTGTGGCCCTCAGGGCCAGAGCAATGCTTTCAAGGCAGGGAAGCGGCCTGCAAGCTGAGTGGGAGTGGGGGAGGGGAGGGAGACAGCTGAAGCCGAGTCCAGAAGGGCGGCGATGGAAGAGCTGCAGCTGGGTCAGAGCCTGGAGGGAGGGCGGGGACTTCACTGAGGACCCCCCCCCCCCCGAGGGCAGCCCTAGGCCCCGGCGGTCGCGCATGCGCCCTTGGCCTGTGCGGTGTGTGGGGGCTTGAAC
Organism: Diceros bicornis minor; assembly: GCF_020826845.1. Classification (NCBI taxonomy): domain Eukaryota; kingdom Metazoa; phylum Chordata; class Mammalia; order Perissodactyla; family Rhinocerotidae; genus Diceros; species Diceros bicornis. The sequence goes on from NW_026691720.1 coordinate 50,801, forward strand.
CCAAGCCCGCAGGGCTCCCGGAGCGGCCAGAGAAAGAAGGGCCCATGGAGAGGTAGGCGAGGTGGGCAGGGGGCGCCACCTTACTCTCCTCAGCTCCCTGAGGGAGAGAGAGAGAGACAGAGACAGAGAGAGAGATCCCTGACCTCTGAGTCTCTGCCTCCACCGCTGGCTGGTGCCAACTCACGCGCCATCCCACTTCCAGCCATCACCGCCACGCCTGCCCCGGGGCCAGCCCCACCACAGAGAGGCCGGTTGGTTCCTGCTCACCTCTGTGCCGTCCCTTCCCGACCTGACCCCAGTGCAGGGGATAAGCTTCAGACAAGTCTTTCCATGTCCCTCTGCATGACAATAGACTTCCTCCCCTCTCCCATTCCACAGGCCCACCCGGGACATCCACCTTTGTCATTAGCTCAGGAGAGGATGCAAGATGAGAATCTCTGCTATTGTGTGGGGAGACTCAGTTTCCCGGGTTTCCCCCATGGACACATGTTCTTCAGCTGGGTCTGATTTTCTCCAGACAAGCTGTCTTGGGAAGGATTTGGCCAGCCCTAAGAACCTGAAGGGAAAGGGCGGAGGGGGGTTCTCTCTCTGCCCCCGACAGCCCCGAGCTGGGTCGGTCCCTCAGACCTGGCCAGGGGCAGCCCATCCCCCGGCGCCCTTCCCCGGGGCATCCAAGGGCAGGCTCGGCGCCAGCCCCACCCCGCTCGCCACTGCCCGACCATCGTCCTCCCTCGGGGGGCCTGGGCAGGACAGGGACCCGGCTGTGGGAGGCCTCCAGATCTCAGGCCTGGCACACCGTTTACCAGGCTGCTTCCTCCTCTGACGGGGGCCCAGCACACGCCCCAGGAGACTTGGCAGCCGCCCCCAGGGCTCTATCCTCTGGAACTCGTCCCCTTGGAAGGGGCCTGGCCCAGGTGCCAGGTTCGGCTGGTCGGCCAGCCTCCTTTGGAGAAAGCAGGCAAGCCGAGCCAGGCTTGCAGTGGCCCTGGCGTGACACCTGCCACCTCAGGCAGAGGGCCTCCCGCGTGCCCTCCATGGCGGGTTTCTCCCCGGAGCCGTGGCCTGGGCACTAGGAAGGCCGGGCCTCCCCGACTCCCGGGAGGAGGGGCTAGCCCAGTTGCGCCCTGGCCCCCAAACCCTCTGGTGCCATCTGCCTGTCTCGGCACTTCTGACTCCACAGAGCCTTTCCTACATCTGGGCTGCCTGCCGTGGCAAAGTGCAGGCGTGGGGTGAGGCCATGCCTTCTCTTTCCAGGAAAAAGTGAGCCCCTGGCCGAAGCAGCAGGCCCAGGCAGAGCCTTGAGCTTGAAGCCCAGTAGGTCTGTGGCCCTCAGGGCCAGAGCAATGCTTTCAAGGCAGGGAAGCGGCCTGCAAGCTGAGTGGGAGTGGGGGAGGGGAGGGAGACAGCTGAAGCCGAGTCCAGAAGGGCGGTGATGGAAGAGCTGCAGCTGGGTCAGAGCCTGGAGGGAGGGCGGGGCCTTCACTGAGGACCCCCCCCCCCGAGGGCAGCCCTAGGCCCCGGCGGTCGCGCATGCGCCCTTGGCCTGTGCGGTGTGTGGGGGCTTGAACCCAAGCCCGCAGGGCTCCCGGAGCGGCCAGAGAAAGAAGGGCCCATGGAGAGGTAGGCGAGGTGGGCAGGGGGCGCCACCTTACTCTCCTCAGCTCCCTGAGGGAGAGAGAGAGAGACAGAGACAGAGAGAGAGATCCCTGACCTCTGAGTCTCTGCCTCCACCGCTGGCTGGTGCCAACTCACGCGCCATCCCACTTCCAGCCATCACCCCCACGCCTGCCCCGGGGCCAGCCCCACCACAGAGAGGCCGGTTGGTTCCTGCTCACCTCTGTGCCGTCCCTTCCCGACCTGACCCCAGTGCAGGGGATAAGCTTCAGACAAGTCTTTCCATGTCCCTCTGCATGACAATAGACTTCCTCCCCTCTCCCATTCCACAGGCCCACCCGGGACATCCACCTTTGTCATTAGCTCAGGAGAGGATGCAAGATGAGAATCTCTGCTATTGTGTGGGGAGACTCAGTTTCCCGGGTTTCCCCCATGGACACATGTTCTTCAGCTGGGTCTGATTTTCTCCAGACAAGCTGTCTTGG
>NW_026691721.1:0-52880 GCF_020826845.1 Diceros bicornis minor
GACATCCACCTTTGTCATTAGCTCAGGAGAGGATGCAAGATGAGAATCTCTGCTATTGTGTGGGGAGACTCAGTTTCCCGGGTTTCCCCCATGGACACATGTTCTTCAGCTGGGTCTGATTTTCTCCAGACAAGCTGTCTTGGGAAGGATTTGGCCAGCCCTAAGAACCTGAAGGGAAAGGGCGGAGGGGGGTTCTCTCTCTGCCCCCGACAGCCCCGAGCTGGGTCGGTCCCTCAGACCTGGCCAGGGGCAGCCCATCCCCCGGCGCCCTTCCCCGGGGCATCCAAGGGCAGGCTCGGCGCCAGCCCCACCCCGCTCGCCACTGCCCGACCATCGTCCTCCCTCGGGGGGCCTGGGCAGGACAGGGACCCGGGTGTGGGAGGCCTCCAGATCTCAGGCCTGGCACACCGTTTACCAGGCTGCTTCCTCCTCTGACGGGGGCCCAGCACACGCCCCAGGAGACTTGGCAGCCGCCCCCAGGGCTCTATCCTCTGCAACTCGTCCCCTTGGAAGGGGCCTGGCCCAGGTGCCAGGTTCGGCTGGTCGGCCAGCCTCCTTTGGAGAAAGCAGGCAAGCCGAGCCAGGCTTGCAGTGGCCCTGGCGTGACACCTGCCACCTCAGGCAGAGGGCCTCCCGCGTGCCCTCCATGGCGGGTTTCTCCCCGGAGCCGTGGCCTGGGCACTAGGAAGGCCGGGCCTCCCCGACTCCCGGGAGGAGGGGCTAGCCCACTTGCGCCCTGGCCCCCAAACCCTCTGGTGCCATCTGCCTGTCTCGGCACTTCTGACTCCACAGAGCCTTTCCTACATCTGGGCTGCCTGCCGTGGCAAAGTGCAGGCGTGGGGTGAGGCCATGGCTTTGTCTTTCCAGGAAAAAATGAGCCCCTGGCCGAAGCAGCAGGCCCAGGCAGAGCCTTGAGCTTGAAGCCCAGTAGGTCTGTGGCCCTCAGGGCCAGAGCCATGCTTTCAAGGCAGGGAAGCGGCCTGCAAGCTGAGTGGGAGTGGGGGAGGGGAGGGAGACAGCTGAAGCCGAGTCCAGAAGGGCGGCGATGGAAGAGCTGCAGCTGGGTCAGAGCCTGGAGGGAGGGCGGGGCCTTCACTGAGGACCCCCCCCGCCCCCCCCGAGGCCAGCCCTAGGCCCCGGCGGTCGCGCATGCGCCCTTGGCCTGTGCGGTGTGTGGGGGCTTGAACCCAAGCCCGCAGGGCTCCCGGAGCGGCCAGAGAAAGAAGGGCCCATGGAGAGGTAGGCGAGGTGGGCAGGGGGCGCCACCTTACTCTCCTCAGCTCCCTGAGGGAGAGAGACAGAGACAGAGACAGAGAGAGAGATCCCTGACCTCTGAGTCTCTGCCTCCACCGCTGGCTGGTGCCAACTCACGCGCCATCCCACTTCCAGCCATCACCCCCACGCCTGCCCCGGGGCCAGCCCCACCACAGAGAGGCCGGTTGGTTCCTGCTCACCTCTGTGCCGTCCCTTCCCGACCTGACCCCAGTGCAGGGGATAAGCTTCAGACAAGTCTTTCCATGTCCCTCTGCATGACAATAGACTTCCTCCCCTCTCCCATTCCACAGGCCCACCCACCCGGGACATCCACCTTTGTCATTAGCTCAGGAGAGGATGCAAGATGAGAATCTCTGCTATTGTGTGGGGAGACTCAGTTTCCCGGGTTTCCCCCATGGACACATGTTCTTCAGCTGGGTCTGATTTTCTCCAGACAAGCTGTCTTGGGAAGGATTTGGCCAGCCCTAAGAACCTGAAGGGAAAGGGCGGAGGGGGGTTCTCTCTCTGCCCCCGACAGCCCCGAGCTGGGTCGGTCCCTCAGACCTGGCCAGGGGCAGCCCATCCCCCGGCGCCCTTCCCCGGGGCATCCAAGGGCAGGCTCGGCGCCAGCCCCACCCCGCTCGCCACTGCCCGACCATCGTCCTCCCTCGGGGGGCCTGGGCAGGACAGGGACCCGGGTGTGGGAGGCCTCCAGATCTCAGGCCTGGCACACCGTTTACCAGGCTGCTTCCTCCTCTGACGGGGGCCCAGCACACGCCCCAGGAGACTTGGCAGCCGCCCCCAGGGCTCTAGCCTCTGGAACTCGTCCCCTTGGAAGGGGCCTGGCCCAGGTGCCAGGTTCGGCTGGTCGGCCAGCCTCCTTTGGAGAAAGCAGGCAAGCCGAGCCATGCTTGCAGTGGCCCTGGCGTGACACCTGCCACCTCAGGCAGAGGGCCTCCCGCGTGCCCTCCATGGCGGGTTTCTCCCCGGAGCCGTGGCCTGGGCACTAGGAAGGCCGGGCCTCCCCGACTCCCGGGAGGAGGGGCTAGCCCACTTGCGCCCTGGCCCCCAAACCCTCTGGTGCCATCTGCCTGTCTCGGCACTTCTGACTCCACAGAGCGTTTCCTACATCTGGGCTGCCTGCCGTGGCAAAGTGCAGGCGTGGGGTGAGGCCATGGCTTTGTCTTTCCAGGAAAAAATGAGCCCCTGGCCGAAGCAGCAGGCCCAGGCAGAGCCTTGAGCTTGAAGCCCAGTAGGTCTGTGGCCCTCAGGGCCAGAGCCATGCTTTCAAGGCAGGGAAGCGGCCTGCAAGCTGAGTGGGAGTGGGGGAGGGGAGGGAGACAGCTGAAGCCGAGTCCAGAAGGGCGGCGATGGAAGAGCTGCAGCTGGGTCAGAGCCTGGAGGGAGGGCGGGGCCTTCACTGAGGACCCCCCCGCCCCCCGAGGCCAGCCCTAGGCCCCGGCGGTCGCGCATGCGCCCTTGGCCTGTGCTGTGTGTGGGGGCTTGAACCCAAGCCCGCAGGGCTCCCGGAGCGGCCAGAGAAAGAAGGGCCCATGGAGAGGTAGGCGAGGTGGGCAGGGGGCGCCACCTTACTCTCCTCAGCTCCCTGAGGGAGAGAGACAGAGACAGAGACAGAGAGAGAGATCCCTGACCTCTGAGTCTCTGCCTCCACCGCTGGCTGGTGCCAACTCACGCGCCATCCCACTTCCAGCCATCACCCCCACGCCTGCCCCGGGGCCAGCCCCACCACAGAGAGGCCGGTTGGTTCCTGCTCACCTCTGTGCCGTCCCTTCCCGACCTGACCCCAGTGCAGGGGATAAGCTTCAGACAAGTCTTTCCATGTCCCTCTGCATGACAATAGACTTCCTCCCCTCTCCCATTCCACAGGCCCACCCACCCGGGACATCCACCTTTGTCATTAGCTCAGGAGAGGATGCAAGATGAGAATCTCTGCTATTGTGTGGGGAGACTCAGTTTCCCGGGTTTCCCCCATGGACACATGTTCTTCAGCTGGGTCTGATTTTCTCCAGACAAGCTGTCTTGGGAAGGATTTGGCCAGCCCTAAGAACCTGAAGGGAAAGGGCGGAGGGGGGTTCTCTCTCTGCCCCCGACAGCCCCGAGCTGGGTCGGTCCCTCAGACCTGGCCAGGGGCAGCCCATCCCCCGGCGCCCTTCCCCGGGGCATCCAAGGGCAGGCTCGGCGCCAGCCCCACCCCGCTCGCCACTGCCCGACCATCGTCCTCCCTCGGGGGGCCTGGGCAGGACAGGGACCCGGGTGTGGGAGGCCTCCAGATCTCAGGCCTGGCACACCGTTTACCAGGCTGCTTCCTCCTCTGACGGGGGCCCAGCACACGCCCCAGGAGACTTGGCAGCCGCCCCCAGGGCTCTATCCTCTGCAACTCGTCCCCTTGGAAGGGGCCTGGCCCAGGTGCCAGGTTCGGCTGGTCGGCCAGCCTCCTTTGGAGAAAGCAGGCAAGCCGAGCCAGGCTTGCAGTGGCCCTGGCGTGACACCTGCCACCTCAGGCAGAGGGCCTCCCGCGTGCCCTCCATGGCGGGTTTCTCCCCGGAGCCGTGGCCTGGGCACTAGGAAGGCCGGGCCTCCCCGACTCCCGGGAGGAGGGGCTAGCCCACTTGCGCCCTGGCCCCCAAACCCTCTGGTGCCATCTGCCTGTCTCGGCACTTCTGACTCCACAGAGCCTTTCCTACATCTGGGCTGCCTGCCGTGGCAAAGTGCAGGCGTGGGGTGAGGCCATGGCTTTGTCTTTCCAGGAAAAAATGAGCCCCTGGCCGAAGCAGCAGGCCCAGGCAGAGCCTTGAGCTTGAAGCCCAGTAGGTCTGTGGCCCTCAGGGCCAGAGCCATGCTTTCAAGGCAGGGAAGCGGCCTGCAAGCTGAGTGGGAGTGGGGGAGGGGAGGGAGACAGCTGAAGCCGAGTCCAGAAGGGCGGCGATGGAAGAGCTGCAGCTGGGTCAGAGCCTGGAGGGAGGGCGGGGCCTTCACTGAGGACCCCCCCGCCCCCCGAGGCCAGCCCTAGGCCCCGGCGGTCGCGCATGCGCCCTTGGCCTGTGCGGTGTGTGGGGGCTTGAACCCAAGCCCGCAGGGCTCCCGGAGCGGCCAGAGAAAGAAGGGCCCATGGAGAGGTAGGCGAGGTGGGCAGGGGGCGCCACCTTACTCTCCTCAGCTCCCTGAGGGAGAGAGACAGAGACAGAGACAGAGAGAGAGATCCCTGACCTCTGAGTCTCTGCCTCCACCGCTGGCTGGTGCCAACTCACGCGCCATCCCACTTCCAGCCATCACCCCCACGCCTGCCCCGGGGCCAGCCCCACCACAGAGAGGCCGGTTGGTTCCTGCTCACCTCTGTGCCGTCCCTTCCCGACCTGACCCCAGTGCAGGGGATAAGCTTCAGACAAGTCTTTCCATGTCCCTCTGCATGACAATAGACTTCCTCCCCTCTCCCATTCCACAGGCCCACCCACCCGGGACATCCACCTTTGTCATTAGCTCAGGAGAGGATGCAAGATGAGAATCTCTGCTATTGTGTGGGGAGACTCAGTTTCCCGGGTTTCCCCCATGGACACATGTTCTTCAGCTGGGTCTGATTTTCTCCAGACAAGCTGTCTTGGGAAGGATTTGGCCAGCCCTAAGAACCTGAAGGGAAAGGGCGGAGGGGGGTTCTCTCTCTGCCCCCGACAGCCCCGAGCTGGGTCGGTCCCTCAGACCTGGCCAGGGGCAGCCCATCCCCCGGCGCCCTTCCCCGGGGCATCCAAGGGCAGGCTCGGCGCCAGCCCCACCCCGCTCGCCACTGCCCGACCATCGTCCTCCCTCGGGGGGCCTGGGCAGGACAGGGACCCGGGTGTGGGAGGCCTCCAGATCTCAGGCCTGGCACACCGTTTACCAGGCTGCTTCCTCCTCTGACGGGGGCCCAGCACACGCCCCAGGAGACTTGGCAGCCGCCCCCAGGGCTCTAGCCTCTGGAACTCGTCCCCTTGGAAGGGGCCTGGCCCAGGTGCCAGGTTCGGCTGGTCGGCCAGCCTCCTTTGGAGAAAGCAGGCAAGCCGAGCCATGCTTGCAGTGGCCCTGGCGTGACACCTGCCACCTCAGGCAGAGGGCCTCCCGCGTGCCCTCCATGGCGGGTTTCTCCCCGGAGCCGTGGCCTGGGCACTAGGAAGGCCGGGCCTCCCCGACTCCCGGGAGGAGGGGCTAGCCCACTTGCGCCCTGGCCCCCAAACCCTCTGGTGCCATCTGCCTGTCTCGGCACTTCTGACTCCACAGAGCGTTTCCTACATCTGGGCTGCCTGCCGTGGCAAAGTGCAGGCGTGGGGTGAGGCCATGGCTTTGTCTTTCCAGGAAAAAATGAGCCCCTGGCCGAAGCAGCAGGCCCAGGCAGAGCCTTGAGCTTGAAGCCCAGTAGGTCTGTGGCCCTCAGGGCCAGAGCCATGCTTTCAAGGCAGGGAAGCGGCCTGCAAGCTGAGTGGGAGTGGGGGAGGGGAGGGAGACAGCTGAAGCCGAGTCCAGAAGGGCGGCGATGGAAGAGCTGCAGCTGGGTCAGAGCCTGGAGGGAGGGCGGGGCCTTCACTGAGGACCCCCCCGCCCCCCGAGGCCAGCCCTAGGCCCCGGCGGTCGCGCATGCGCCCTTGGCCTGTGCTGTGTGTGGGGGCTTGAACCCAAGCCCGCAGGGCTCCCGGAGCGGCCAGAGAAAGAAGGGCCCATGGAGAGGTAGGCGAGGTGGGCAGGGGGCGCCACCTTACTCTCCTCAGCTCCCTGAGGGAGAGAGACAGAGACAGAGACAGAGAGAGAGATCCCTGACCTCTGAGTCTCTGCCTCCACCGCTGGCTGGTGCCAACTCACGCGCCATCCCACTTCCAGCCATCACCCCCACGCCTGCCCCGGGGCCAGCCCCACCACAGAGAGGCCGGTTGGTTCCTGCTCACCTCTGTGCCGTCCCTTCCCGACCTGACCCCAGTGCAGGGGATAAGCTTCAGACAAGTCTTTCCATGTCCCTCTGCATGACAATAGACTTCCTCCCCTCTCCCATTCCACAGGCCCACCCACCCGGGACATCCACCTTTGTCATTAGCTCAGGAGAGGATGCAAGATGAGAATCTCTGCTATTGTGTGGGGAGACTCAGTTTCCCGGGTTTCCCCCATGGACACATGTTCTTCAGCTGGGTCTGATTTTCTCCAGACAAGCTGTCTTGGGAAGGATTTGGCCAGCCCTAAGAACCTGAAGGGAAAGGGCGGAGGGGGGTTCTCTCTCTGCCCCCGACAGCCCCGAGCTGGGTCGGTCCCTCAGACCTGGCCAGGGGCAGCCCATCCCCCGGCGCCCTTCCCCGGGGCATCCAAGGGCAGGCTCGGCGCCAGCCCCACCCCGCTCGCCACTGCCCGACCATCGTCCTCCCTCGGGGGGCCTGGGCAGGACAGGGACCCGGGTGTGGGAGGCCTCCAGATCTCAGGCCTGGCACACCGTTTACCAGGCTGCTTCCTCCTCTGACGGGGGCCCAGCACACGCCCCAGGAGACTTGGCAGCCGCCCCCAGGGCTCTATCCTCTGCAACTCGTCCCCTTGGAAGGGGCCTGGCCCAGGTGCCAGGTTCGGCTGGTCGGCCAGCCTCCTTTGGAGAAAGCAGGCAAGCCGAGCCAGGCTTGCAGTGGCCCTGGCGTGACACCTGCCACCTCAGGCAGAGGGCCTCCCGCGTGCCCTCCATGGCGGGTTTCTCCCCGGAGCCGTGGCCTGGGCACTAGGAAGGCCGGGCCTCCCCGACTCCCGGGAGGAGGGGCTAGCCCACTTGCGCCCTGGCCCCCAAACCCTCTGGTGCCATCTGCCTGTCTCGGCACTTCTGACTCCACAGAGCCTTTCCTACATCTGGGCTGCCTGCCGTGGCAAAGTGCAGGCGTGGGGTGAGGCCATGGCTTTGTCTTTCCAGGAAAAAATGAGCCCCTGGCCGAAGCAGCAGGCCCAGGCAGAGCCTTGAGCTTGAAGCCCAGTAGGTCTGTGGCCCTCAGGGCCAGAGCCATGCTTTCAAGGCAGGGAAGCGGCCTGCAAGCTGAGTGGGAGTGGGGGAGGGGAGGGAGACAGCTGAAGCCGAGTCCAGAAGGGCGGCGATGGAAGAGCTGCAGCTGGGTCAGAGCCTGGAGGGAGGGCGGGGCCTTCACTGAGGACCCCCCCGCCCCCCGAGGCCAGCCCTAGGCCCCGGCGGTCGCGCATGCGCCCTTGGCCTGTGCGGTGTGTGGGGGCTTGAACCCAAGCCCGCAGGGCTCCCGGAGCGGCCAGAGAAAGAAGGGCCCATGGAGAGGTAGGCGAGGTGGGCAGGGGGCGCCACCTTACTCTCCTCAGCTCCCTGAGGGAGAGAGACAGAGACAGAGACAGAGAGAGAGATCCCTGACCTCTGAGTCTCTGCCTCCACCGCTGGCTGGTGCCAACTCACGCGCCATCCCACTTCCAGCCATCACCCCCACGCCTGCCCCGGGGCCAGCCCCACCACAGAGAGGCCGGTTGGTTCCTGCTCACCTCTGTGCCGTCCCTTCCCGACCTGACCCCAGTGCAGGGGATAAGCTTCAGACAAGTCTTTCCATGTCCCTCTGCATGACAATAGACTTCCTCCCCTCTCCCATTCCACAGGCCCACCCACCCGGGACATCCACCTTTGTCATTAGCTCAGGAGAGGATGCAAGATGAGAATCTCTGCTATTGTGTGGGGAGACTCAGTTTCCCGGGTTTCCCCCATGGACACATGTTCTTCAGCTGGGTCTGATTTTCTCCAGACAAGCTGTCTTGGGAAGGATTTGGCCAGCCCTAAGAACCTGAAGGGAAAGGGCGGAGGGGGGTTCTCTCTCTGCCCCCGACAGCCCCGAGCTGGGTCGGTCCCTCAGACCTGGCCAGGGGCAGCCCATCCCCCGGCGCCCTTCCCCGGGGCATCCAAGGGCAGGCTCGGCGCCAGCCCCACCCCGCTCGCCACTGCCCGACCATCGTCCTCCCTCGGGGGGCCTGGGCAGGACAGGGACCCGGGTGTGGGAGGCCTCCAGATCTCAGGCCTGGCACACCGTTTACCAGGCTGCTTCCTCCTCTGACGGGGGCCCAGCACACGCCCCAGGAGACTTGGCAGCCGCCCCCAGGGCTCTAGCCTCTGGAACTCGTCCCCTTGGAAGGGGCCTGGCCCAGGTGCCAGGTTCGGCTGGTCGGCCAGCCTCCTTTGGAGAAAGCAGGCAAGCCGAGCCATGCTTGCAGTGGCCCTGGCGTGACACCTGCCACCTCAGGCAGAGGGCCTCCCGCGTGCCCTCCATGGCGGGTTTCTCCCCGGAGCCGTGGCCTGGGCACTAGGAAGGCCGGGCCTCCCCGACTCCCGGGAGGAGGGGCTAGCCCACTTGCGCCCTGGCCCCCAAACCCTCTGGTGCCATCTGCCTGTCTCGGCACTTCTGACTCCACAGAGCGTTTCCTACATCTGGGCTGCCTGCCGTGGCAAAGTGCAGGCGTGGGGTGAGGCCATGGCTTTGTCTTTCCAGGAAAAAATGAGCCCCTGGCCGAAGCAGCAGGCCCAGGCAGAGCCTTGAGCTTGAAGCCCAGTAGGTCTGTGGCCCTCAGGGCCAGAGCCATGCTTTCAAGGCAGGGAAGCGGCCTGCAAGCTGAGTGGGAGTGGGGGAGGGGAGGGAGACAGCTGAAGCCGAGTCCAGAAGGGCGGCGATGGAAGAGCTGCAGCTGGGTCAGAGCCTGGAGGGAGGGCGGGGCCTTCACTGAGGACCCCCCCGCCCCCCGAGGCCAGCCCTAGGCCCCGGCGGTCGCGCATGCGCCCTTGGCCTGTGCTGTGTGTGGGGGCTTGAACCCAAGCCCGCAGGGCTCCCGGAGCGGCCAGAGAAAGAAGGGCCCATGGAGAGGTAGGCGAGGTGGGCAGGGGGCGCCACCTTACTCTCCTCAGCTCCCTGAGGGAGAGAGACAGAGACAGAGACAGAGAGAGAGATCCCTGACCTCTGAGTCTCTGCCTCCACCGCTGGCTGGTGCCAACTCACGCGCCATCCCACTTCCAGCCATCACCCCCACGCCTGCCCCGGGGCCAGCCCCACCACAGAGAGGCCGGTTGGTTCCTGCTCACCTCTGTGCCGTCCCTTCCCGACCTGACCCCAGTGCAGGGGATAAGCTTCAGACAAGTCTTTCCATGTCCCTCTGCATGACAATAGACTTCCTCCCCTCTCCCATTCCACAGGCCCACCCACCCGGGACATCCATCTTTGTCATTAGCTCAGGAGAGGATGCAAGATGAGAATCTCTGCTATTGTGTGGGGAGACTCAGTTTCCCGGGTTTCCCCCATGGACACATGTTCTTCAGCTGGGTCTGATTTTCTCCAGACAAGCTGTCTTGGGAAGGATTTGGCCAGCCCTAAGAACCTGAAGGGAAAGGGCGGAGGGGGGTTCTCTCTCTGCCCCCGACAGCCCCGAGCTGGGTCGGTCCCTCAGACCTGGCCAGGGGCAGCCCATCCCCCGGCGCCCTTCCCCGGGGCATCCAAGGGCAGGCTCGGCGCCAGCCCCACCCCGCTCGCCACTGCCCGACCATCGTCCTCCCTCGGGGGGCCTGGGCAGGACAGGGACCCGGGTGTGGGAGGCCTCCAGATCTCAGGCCTGGCACACCGTTTACCAGGCTGCTTCCTCCTCTGACGGGGGCCCAGCACACGCCCCAGGAGACTTGGCAGCCGCCCCCAGGGCTCTAGCCTCTGGAACTCGTCCCCTTGGAAGGGGCCTGGCCCAGGTGCCAGGTTCGGCTGGTCGGCCAGCCTCCTTTGGAGAAAGCAGGCAAGCCGAGCCATGCTTGCAGTGGCCCTGGCGTGACACCTGCCACCTCAGGCAGAGGGCCTCCCGCGTGCCCTCCATGGCGGGTTTCTCCCCGGAGCCGTGGCCTGGGCACTAGGAAGGCCGGGCCTCCCCGACTCCCGGGAGGAGGGGCTAGCCCACTTGCGCCCTGGCCCCCAAACCCTCTGGTGCCATCTGCCTGTCTCGGCACTTCTGACTCCACAGAGCGTTTCCTACATCTGGGCTGCCTGCCGTGGCAAAGTGCAGGCGTGGGGTGAGGCCATGGCTTTGTCTTTCCAGGAAAAAATGAGCCCCTGGCCGAAGCAGCAGGCCCAGGCAGAGCCTTGAGCTTGAAGCCCAGTAGGTCGCTGGCCCTCAGGGCCAGAGCCATGCTTTCAAGGCAGGGAAGCGGCCTGCAAGCTGAGTGGGAGTGGGGGAGGGGAGGGAGACAGCTGAAGCCGAGTCCAGAAGGGCGGCGATGGAAGAGCTGCAGCTGGGTCAGAGCCTGGAGGGAGGGCGGGGCCTTCACTGAGGACCCCCCCGCCCCCCGAGGCCAGCCCTAGGCCCCGGCGGTCGCGCATGCGCCCTTGGCCTGTGCGGTGTGTGGGGGCTTGAACCCAAGCCCGCAGGGCTCCCGGAGCGGCCAGAGAAAGAAGGGCCCATGGAGAGGTAGGCGAGGTGGGCAGGGGGCGCCACCTTACTCTCCTCAGCTCCCTGAGGGAGAGAGACAGAGACAGAGACAGAGAGAGAGATCCCTGACCTCTGAGTCTCTGCCTCCACCGCTGGCTGGTGCCAACTCACGCGCCATCCCACTTCCAGCCATCACCCCCACGCCTGCCCCGGGGCCAGCCCCACCACAGAGAGGCCGGTTGGTTCCTGCTCACCTCTGTGCCGTCCCTTCCCGACCTGACCCCAGTGCAGGGGATAAGCTTCAGACAAGTCTTTCCATGTCCCTCTGCATGACAATAGACTTCCTCCCCTCTCCCATTCCACAGGCCCACCCACCCGGGACATCCACCTTTGTCATTAGCTCAGGAGAGGATGCAAGATGAGAATCTCTGCTATTGTGTGGGGAGACTCAGTTTCCCGGGTTTCCCCCATGGACACATGTTCTTCAGCTGGGTCTGATTTTCTCCAGACAAGCTGTCTTGGGAAGGATTTGGCCAGCCCTAAGAACCTGAAGGGAAAGGGCGGAGGGGGGTTCTCTCTCTGCCCCCGACAGCCCCGAGCTGGGTCGGTCCCTCAGACCTGGCCAGGGGCAGCCCATCCCCCGGCGCCCTTCCCCGGGGCATCCAAGGGCAGGCTCGGCGCCAGCCCCACCCCGCTCGCCACTGCCCGACCATCGTCCTCCCTCGGGGGGCCTGGGCAGGACAGGGACCCGGGTGTGGGAGGCCTCCAGATCTCAGGCCTGGCACACCGTTTACCAGGCTGCTTCCTCCTCTGACGGGGGCCCAGCACACGCCCCAGGAGACTTGGCAGCCGCCCCCAGGGCTCTAGCCTCTGGAACTCGTCCCCTTGGAAGGGGCCTGGCCCAGGTGCCAGGTTCGGCTGGTCGGCCAGCCTCCTTTGGAGAAAGCAGGCAAGCCGAGCCAGGCTTGCAGTGGCCCTGGCGTGACACCTGCCACCTCAGGCAGAGGGCCTCCCGCGTGCCCTCCATGGCGGGTTTCTCCCCGGAGCCGTGGCCTGGGCACTAGGAAGGCCGGGCCTCCCCGACTCCCGGGAGGAGGGGCTAGCCCACTTGCGCCCTGGCCCCCAAACCCTCTGGTGCCATCTGCCTGTCTCGGCACTTCTGACTCCACAGAGCCTTTCCTACATCTGGGCTGCCTGCCGTGGCAAAGTGCAGGCGTGGGGTGAGGCCATGGCTTTGTCTTTCCAGGAAAAAATGAGCCCCTGGCCGAAGCAGCAGGCCCAGGCAGAGCCTTGAGCTTGAAGCCCAGTAGGTCTGTGGCCCTCAGGGCCAGAGCCATGCTTTCAAGGCAGGGAAGCGGCCTGCAAGCTGAGTGGGAGTGGGGGAGGGGAGGGAGACAGCTGAAGCCGAGTCCAGAAGGGCGGCGATGGAAGAGCTGCAGCTGGGTCAGAGCCTGGAGGGAGGGCGGGGCCTTCACTGAGGACCCCCCCGCCCCCCGAGGCCAGCCCTAGGCCCCGGCGGTTGCGCATGCGCCCTTGGCCTGTGCGGTGTGTGGGGGCTTGAACCCAAGCCCGCAGGGCTCCCGGAGCGGCCAGAGAAAGAAGGGCCCATGGAGAGGTAGGCGAGGTGGGCAGGGGGCGCCACCTTACTCTCCTCAGCTCCCTGAGGGAGAGAGACAGAGACAGAGACAGAGAGAGAGAGATCCCTGACCTCTGAGTCTCTGCCTCCACCGCTGGCTGGTGCCAACTCACGCGCCATCCCACTTCCAGCCATCACCCCCACGCCTGCCCCGGGGCCAGCCCCACCACAGAGAGGCCGGTTGGTTCCTGCTCACCTCTGTGCCGTCCCTTCCCGACCTGACCCCAGTGCAGGGGATAAGCTTCAGACAAGTCTTTCCATGTCCCTCTGCATGACAATAGACTTCCTCCCCTCTCCCATTCCACAGGCCCACCCACCCGGGACATCCACCTTTGTCATTAGCTCAGGAGAGGATGCAAGATGAGAATCTCTGCTATTGTGTGGGGAGACTCAGTTTCCCGGGTTTCCCCCATGGACACATGTTCTTCAGCTGGGTCTGATTTTCTCCAGACAAGCTGTCTTGGGAAGGATTTGGCCAGCCCTAAGAACCTGAAGGGAAAGGGCGGAGGGGGGTTCTCTCTCTGCCCCCGACAGCCCCGAGCTGGGTCGGTCCCTCAGACCTGGCCAGGGGCAGCCCATCCCCCGGCGCCCTTCCCCGGGGCATCCAAGGGCAGGCTCGGCGCCAGCCCCACCCCGCTCGCCACTGCCCGACCATCGTCCTCCCTCGGGGGGCCTGGGCAGGACAGGGACCCGGGTGTGGGAGGCCTCCAGATCTCAGGCCTGGCACACCGTTTACCAGGCTGCTTCCTCCTCTGACGGGGGCCCAGCACACGCCCCAGGAGACTTGGCAGCCGCCCCCAGGGCTCTATCCTCTGCAACTCGTCCCCTTGGAAGGGGCCTGGCCCAGGTGCCAGGTTCGGCTGGTCGGCCAGCCTCCTTTGGAGAAAGCAGGCAAGCCGAGCCATGCTTGCAGTGGCCCTGGCGTGACACCTGCCACCTCAGGCAGAGGGCCTCCCGCGTGCCCTCCATGGCGGGTTTCTCCCCGGAGCCGTGGCCTGGGCACTAGGAAGGCCGGGCCTCCCCGACTCCCGGGAGGAGGGGCTAGCCCACTTGCGCCCTGGCCCCCAAACCCTCTGGTGCCATCTGCCTGTCTCGGCACTTCTGACTCCACAGAGCGTTTCCTACATCTGGGCTGCCTGCCGTGGCAAAGTGCAGGCGTGGGGTGAGGCCATGGCTTTGTCTTTCCAGGAAAAAATGAGCCCCTGGCCGAAGCAGCAGGCCCAGGCAGAGCCTTGAGCTTGAAGCCCAGTAGGTCGCTGGCCCTCAGGGCCAGAGCCATGCTTTCAAGGCAGGGAAGCGGCCTGCAAGCTGAGTGGGAGTGGGGGAGGGGAGGGAGACAGCTGAAGCCGAGTCCAGAAGGGCGGCGATGGAAGAGCTGCAGCTGGGTCAGAGCCTGGAGGGAGGGCGGGGCCTTCACTGAGGACCCCCCCGCCCCCCGAGGCCAGCCCTAGGCCCCGGCGGTCGCGCATGCGCCCTTGGCCTGTGCGGTGTGTGGGGGCTTGAACCCAAGCCCGCAGGGCTCCCGGAGCGGCCAGAGAAAGAAGGGCCCATGGAGAGGTAGGCGAGGTGGGCAGGGGGCGCCACCTTACTCTCCTCAGCTCCCTGAGGGAGAGAGACAGAGACAGAGACAGAGAGAGAGATCCCTGACCTCTGAGTCTCTGCCTCCACCGCTGGCTGGTGCCAACTCACGCGCCATCCCACTTCCAGCCATCACCCCCACGCCTGCCCCGGGGCCAGCCCCACCACAGAGAGGCCGGTTGGTTCCTGCTCACCTCTGTGCCGTCCCTTCCCGACCTGACCCCAGTGCAGGGGATAAGCTTCAGACAAGTCTTTCCATGTCCCTCTGCATGACAATAGACTTCCTCCCCTCTCCCATTCCACAGGCCCACCCACCCGGGACATCCACCTTTGTCATTAGCTCAGGAGAGGATGCAAGATGAGAATCTCTGCTATTGTGTGGGGAGACTCAGTTTCCCGGGTTTCCCCCATGGACACATGTTCTTCAGCTGGGTCTGATTTTCTCCAGACAAGCTGTCTTGGGAAGGATTTGGCCAGCCCTAAGAACCTGAAGGGAAAGGGCGGAGGGGGGTTCTCTCTCTGCCCCCGACAGCCCCGAGCTGGGTCGGTCCCTCAGACCTGGCCAGGGGCAGCCCATCCCCCGGCGCCCTTCCCCGGGGCATCCAAGGGCAGGCTCGGCGCCAGCCCCACCCCGCTCGCCACTGCCCGACCATCGTCCTCCCTCGGGGGGCCTGGGCAGGACAGGGACCCGGGTGTGGGAGGCCTCCAGATCTCAGGCCTGGCACACCGTTTACCAGGCTGCTTCCTCCTCTGACGGGGGCCCAGCACACGCCCCAGGAGACTTGGCAGCCGCCCCCAGGGCTCTAGCCTCTGGAACTCGTCCCCTTGGAAGGGGCCTGGCCCAGGTGCCAGGTTCGGCTGGTCGGCCAGCCTCCTTTGGAGAAAGCAGGCAAGCCGAGCCAGGCTTGCAGTGGCCCTGGCGTGACACCTGCCACCTCAGGCAGAGGGCCTCCCGCGTGCCCTCCATGGCGGGTTTCTCCCCGGAGCCGTGGCCTGGGCACTAGGAAGGCCGGGCCTCCCCGACTCCCGGGAGGAGGGGCTAGCCCACTTGCGCCCTGGCCCCCAAACCCTCTGGTGCCATCTGCCTGTCTCGGCACTTCTGACTCCACAGAGCCTTTCCTACATCTGGGCTGCCTGCCGTGGCAAAGTGCAGGCGTGGGGTGAGGCCATGGCTTTGTCTTTCCAGGAAAAAATGAGCCCCTGGCCGAAGCAGCAGGCCCAGGCAGAGCCTTGAGCTTGAAGCCCAGTAGGTCTGTGGCCCTCAGGGCCAGAGCCATGCTTTCAAGGCAGGGAAGCGGCCTGCAAGCTGAGTGGGAGTGGGGGAGGGGAGGGAGACAGCTGAAGCCGAGTCCAGAAGGGCGGCGATGGAAGAGCTGCAGCTGGGTCAGAGCCTGGAGGGAGGGCGGGGCCTTCACTGAGGACCCCCCCGCCCCCCGAGGCCAGCCCTAGGCCCCGGCGGTTGCGCATGCGCCCTTGGCCTGTGCGGTGTGTGGGGGCTTGAACCCAAGCCCGCAGGGCTCCCGGAGCGGCCAGAGAAAGAAGGGCCCATGGAGAGGTAGGCGAGGTGGGCAGGGGGCGCCACCTTACTCTCCTCAGCTCCCTGAGGGAGAGAGACAGAGACAGAGACAGAGAGAGAGAGATCCCTGACCTCTGAGTCTCTGCCTCCACCGCTGGCTGGTGCCAACTCACGCGCCATCCCACTTCCAGCCATCACCCCCACGCCTGCCCCGGGGCCAGCCCCACCACAGAGAGGCCGGTTGGTTCCTGCTCACCTCTGTGCCGTCCCTTCCCGACCTGACCCCAGTGCAGGGGATAAGCTTCAGACAAGTCTTTCCATGTCCCTCTGCATGACAATAGACTTCCTCCCCTCTCCCATTCCACAGGCCCACCCACCCGGGACATCCACCTTTGTCATTAGCTCAGGAGAGGATGCAAGATGAGAATCTCTGCTATTGTGTGGGGAGACTCAGTTTCCCGGGTTTCCCCCATGGACACATGTTCTTCAGCTGGGTCTGATTTTCTCCAGACAAGCTGTCTTGGGAAGGATTTGGCCAGCCCTAAGAACCTGAAGGGAAAGGGCGGAGGGGGGTTCTCTCTCTGCCCCCGACAGCCCCGAGCTGGGTCGGTCCCTCAGACCTGGCCAGGGGCAGCCCATCCCCCGGCGCCCTTCCCCGGGGCATCCAAGGGCAGGCTCGGCGCCAGCCCCACCCCGCTCGCCACTGCCCGACCATCGTCCTCCCTCGGGGGGCCTGGGCAGGACAGGGACCCGGGTGTGGGAGGCCTCCAGATCTCAGGCCTGGCACACCCGTTTACCAGGCTGCTTCCTCCTCTGACGGGGGCCCAGCACACGCCCCAGGAGACTTGGCAGCCGCCCCCAGGGCTCTATCCTCTGCAACTCGTCCCCTTGGAAGGGGCCTGGCCCAGGTGCCAGGTTCGGCTGGTCGGCCAGCCTCCTTTGGAGAAAGCAGGCAAGTCGAGCCAGGCTTGCAGTGGCCCTGGCGTGACACCTGCCACCTCAGGCAGAGGGCCTCCCGCGTGCCCTCCATGGCGGGTTTCTCCCCGGAGCCGTGGCCTGGGCACTAGGAAGGCCGGGCCTCCCCGACTCCCGGGAGGAGGGGCTAGCCCAGTTGCGCCCTGGCCCCCAAACCCTCTGGTGCCATCTGCCTGTCTCGGCACTTCTGACTCCACAGAGCCTTTCCTACATCTGGGCTGCCTGCCGTGGCAAAGTACAGGCGTGGGGTGAGGCCATGGCTTTGTCTTTCCAGGAAAAAATGAGCCCCTGGCCGAAGCAGCAGGCCCAGGCAGAGCCTTGAGCTTGAAGCCCAGTAGGTCTGTGGCCCTCAGGGCCAGAGCCATGCTTTCAAGGCAGGGAAGCGGCCTGCAAGCTGAGTGGGAGTGGGGGAGGGGAGGGAGACAGCTGAAGCCGAGTCCAGAAGGGCGGCGATGGAAGAGCTGCAGCTGGGTCAGAGCCTGGAGGGAGGGCGGGGCCTTCACTGAGGACCCCCCCGCCCCCCGAGGCCAGCCCTAGGCCCCGGCGGTTGCGCATGCGCCCTTGGCCTGTGCGGTGTGTGGGGGCTTGAACCCAAGCCCGCAGGGCTCCCGGAGCGGCCAGAGAAAGAAGGGCCCATGGAGAGGTAGGCGAGGTGGGCAGGGGGCGCCACCTTACTCTCCTCAGCTCCCTGAGGGAGAGAGACAGAGACAGAGACAGAGAGAGAGATCCCTGACCTCTGAGTCTCTGCCTCCACCGCTGGCTGGTGCCAACTCACGCGCCATCCCACTTCCAGCCATCACCCCCCACGCCTGCCCCGGGGCCAGCCCCACCACAGAGAGGCCGGTTGGTTCCTGCTCACCTCTGTGCCGTCCCTTCCCGACCTGACCCCAGTGCAGGGGATAAGCTTCAGACAAGTCTTTCCATGTCCCTCTGCATGACAATAGACTTCCTCCCCTCTCCCATTCCACAGGCCCACCCACCCGGGACATCCATCTTTGTCATTAGCTCAGGAGAGGATGCAAGATGAGAATCTCTGCTATTGTGTGGGGAGACTCAGTTTCCCGGGTTTCCCCCATGGACACATGTTCTTCAGCTGGGTCTGATTTTCTCCAGACAAGCTGTCTTGGGAAGGATTTGGCCAGCCCTAAGAACCTGAAGGGAAAGGGCGGAGGGGGGTTCTCTCTCTGCCCCCGACAGCCCCGAGCTGGGTCGGTCCCTCAGACCTGGCCAGGGGCAGCCCATCCCCCGGCGCCCTTCCCCGGGGCATCCAAGGGCAGGCTCGGCGCCAGCCCCACCCCGCTCGCCACTGCCCGACCATCGTCCTCCCTCGGGGGGCCTGGGCAGGACAGGGACCCGGGTGTGGG
Source organism: Diceros bicornis minor (assembly GCF_020826845.1). Classification (NCBI taxonomy): domain Eukaryota; kingdom Metazoa; phylum Chordata; class Mammalia; order Perissodactyla; family Rhinocerotidae; genus Diceros; species Diceros bicornis. The sequence continues at coordinate 17,726 of NW_026691721.1, forward strand.
AGGCCTCCAGATCTCAGGCCTGGCACACCGTTTACCAGGCTGCTTCCTCCTCTGACGGGGGCCCAGCACACGCCCCAGGAGACTTGGCAGCCGCCCCCAGGGCTCTAGCCTCTGGAACTTGTCCCCTTGGAAGGGGCCTGGCCCAGGTGCCAGGTTCGGCTGGTCGGCCAGCCTCCTTTGGAGAAAGCAGGCAAGCCGAGCCATGCTTGCAGTGGCCCTGGCGTGACACCTGCCACCTCAGGCAGAGGGCCTCCCGCGTGCCCTCCATGGCGGGTTTCTCCCCGGAGCCGTGGCCTGGGCACTAGGAAGGCCGGGCCTCCCCGACTCCCGGGAGGAGGGGCTAGCCCACTTGCGCCCTGGCCCCCAAACCCTCTGGTGCCATCTGCCTGTCTCGGCACTTCTGACTCCACAGAGCGTTTCCTACATCTGGGCTGCCTGCCGTGGCAAAGTGCAGGCGTGGGGTGAGGCCATGGCTTTGTCTTTCCAGGAAAAAATGAGCCCCTGGCCGAAGCAGCAGGCCCAGGCAGAGCCTTGAGCTTGAAGCCCAGTAGGTCGCTGGCCCTCAGGGCCAGAGCCATGCTTTCAAGGCAGGGAAGCGGCCTGCAAGCTGAGTGGGAGTGGGGGAGGGGAGGGAGACAGCTGAAGCCGAGTCCAGAAGGGCGGCGATGGAAGAGCTGCAGCTGGGTCAGAGCCTGGAGGGAGGGCGGGGCCTTCACTGAGGACCCCCCCGCCCCCCGAGGCCAGCCCTAGGCCCCGGCGGTCGCGCATGCGCCCTTGGCCTGTGCGGTGTGTGGGGGCTTGAACCCAAGCCCGCAGGGCTCCCGGAGCGGCCAGAGAAAGAAGGGCCCATGGAGAGGTAGGCGAGGTGGGCAGGGGGCGCCACCTTACTCTCCTCAGCTCCCTGAGGGAGAGAGACAGAGACAGAGACAGAGAGAGAGATCCCTGACCTCTGAGTCTCTGCCTCCACCGCTGGCTGGTGCCAACTCACGCGCCATCCCACTTCCAGCCATCACCCCCACGCCTGCCCCGGGGCCAGCCCCACCACAGAGAGGCCGGTTGGTTCCTGCTCACCTCTGTGCCGTCCCTTCCCGACCTGACCCCAGTGCAGGGGATAAGCTTCAGACAAGTCTTTCCATGTCCCTCTGCATGACAATAGACTTCCTCCCCTCTCCCATTCCACAGGCCCACCCACCCGGGACATCCACCTTTGTCATTAGCTCAGGAGAGGATGCAAGATGAGAATCTCTGCTATTGTGTGGGGAGACTCAGTTTCCCGGGTTTCCCCCATGGACACATGTTCTTCAGCTGGGTCTGATTTTCTCCAGACAAGCTGTCTTGGGAAGGATTTGGCCAGCCCTAAGAACCTGAAGGGAAAGGGCGGAGGGGGGTTCTCTCTCTGCCCCCGACAGCCCCGAGCTGGGTCGGTCCCTCAGACCTGGCCAGGGGCAGCCCATCCCCCGGCGCCCTTCCCCGGGGCATCCAAGGGCAGGCTCGGCGCCAGCCCCACCCCGCTCGCCACTGCCCGACCATCGTCCTCCCTCGGGGGGCCTGGGCAGGACAGGGACCCGGGTGTGGGAGGCCTCCAGATCTCAGGCCTGGCACACCGTTTACCAGGCTGCTTCCTCCTCTGACGGGGGCCCAGCACACGCCCCAGGAGACTTGGCAGCCGCCCCCAGGGCTCTAGCCTCTGGAACTCGTCCCCTTGGAAGGGGCCTGGCCCAGGTGCCAGGTTCGGCTGGTCGGCCAGCCTCCTTTGGAGAAAGCAGGCAAGCCGAGCCAGGCTTGCAGTGGCCCTGGCGTGACACCTGCCACCTCAGGCAGAGGGCCTCCCGCGTGCCCTCCATGGCGGGTTTCTCCCCGGAGCCGTGGCCTGGGCACTAGGAAGGCCGGGCCTCCCCGACTCCCGGGAGGAGGGGCTAGCCCACTTGCGCCCTGGCCCCCAAACCCTCTGGTGCCATCTGCCTGTCTCGGCACTTCTGACTCCACAGAGCGTTTCCTACATCTGGGCTGCCTGCCGTGGCAAAGTGCAGGCGTGGGGTGAGGCCATGGCTTTGTCTTTCCAGGAAAAAATGAGCCCCTGGCCGAAGCAGCAGGCCCAGGCAGAGCCTTGAGCTTGAAGCCCAGTAGGTCGCTGGCCCTCAGGGCCAGAGCCATGCTTTCAAGGCAGGGAAGCGGCCTGCAAGCTGAGTGGGAGTGGGGGAGGGGAGGGAGACAGCTGAAGCCGAGTCCAGAAGGGCGGCGATGGAAGAGCTGCAGCTGGGTCAGAGCCTGGAGGGAGGGCGGGGCCTTCACTGAGGACCCCCCCGCCCCCCGAGGCCAGCCCTAGGCCCCGGCGGTCGCGCATGCGCCCTTGGCCTGTGCGGTGTGTGGGGGCTTGAACCCAAGCCCGCAGGGCTCCCGGAGCGGCCAGAGAAAGAAGGGCCCATGGAGAGGTAGGCGAGGTGGGCAGGGGGCGCCACCTTACTCTCCTCAGCTCCCTGAGGGAGAGAGACAGAGACAGAGACAGAGAGAGAGATCCCTGACCTCTGAGTCTCTGCCTCCACCGCTGGCTGGTGCCAACTCACGCGCCATCCCACTTCCAGCCATCACCCCCACGCCTGCCCCGGGGCCAGCCCCACCACAGAGAGGCCGGTTGGTTCCTGCTCACCTCTGTGCCGTCCCTTCCCGACCTGACCCCAGTGCAGGGGATAAGCTTCAGACAAGTCTTTCCATGTCCCTCTGCATGACAATAGACTTCCTCCCCTCTCCCATTCCACAGGCCCACCCACCCGGGACATCCACCTTTGTCATTAGCTCAGGAGAGGATGCAAGATGAGAATCTCTGCTATTGTGTGGGGAGACTCAGTTTCCCGGGTTTCCCCCATGGACACATGTTCTTCAGCTGGGTCTGATTTTCTCCAGACAAGCTGTCTTGGGAAGGATTTGGCCAGCCCTAAGAACCTGAAGGGAAAGGGCGGAGGGGGGTTCTCTCTCTGCCCCCGACAGCCCCGAGCTGGGTCGGTCCCTCAGACCTGGCCAGGGGCAGCCCATCCCCCGGCGCCCTTCCCCGGGGCATCCAAGGGCAGGCTCGGCGCCAGCCCCACCCCGCTCGCCACTGCCCGACCATCGTCCTCCCTCGGGGGGCCTGGGCAGGACAGGGACCCGGGTGTGGGAGGCCTCCAGATCTCAGGCCTGGCACACCGTTTACCAGGCTGCTTCCTCCTCTGACGGGGGCCCAGCACACGCCCCAGGAGACTTGGCAGCCGCCCCCAGGGCTCTATCCTCTGCAACTCGTCCCCTTGGAAGGGGCCTGGCCCAGGTGCCAGGTTCGGCTGGTCGGCCAGCCTCCTTTGGAGAAAGCAGGCAAGTCGAGCCAGGCTTGCAGTGGCCCTGGCGTGACACCTGCCACCTCAGGCAGAGGGCCTCCCGCGTGCCCTCCATGGCGGGTTTCTCCCCGGAGCCGTGGCCTGGGCACTAGGAAGGCCGGGCCTCCCCGACTCCCGGGAGGAGGGGCTAGCCCACTTGCGCCCTGGCCCCCAAACCCTCTGGTGCCATCTGCCTGTCTCGGCACTTCTGACTCCACAGAGCCTTTCCTACATCTGGGCTGCCTGCCGTGGCAAAGTGCAGGCGTGGGGTGAGGCCATGGCTTTGTCTTTCCAGGAAAAAATGAGCCCCTGGCCGAAGCAGCAGGCCCAGGCAGAGCCTTGAGCTTGAAGCCCAGTAGGTCTGTGGCCCTCAGGGCCAGAGCCATGCTTTCAAGGCAGGGAAGCGGCCTGCAAGCTGAGTGGGAGTGGGGGAGGGGAGGGAGACAGCTGAAGCCGAGTCCAGAAGGGCGGCGATGGAAGAGCTGCAGCTGGGTCAGAGCCTGGAGGGAGGGCGGGGCCTTCACTGAGGACCCCCCCGCCCCCCGAGGCCAGCCCTAGGCCCCGGCGGTTGCGCATGCGCCCTTGGCCTGTGCGGTGTGTGGGGGCTTGAACCCAAGCCCGCAGGGCTCCCGGAGCGGCCAGAGAAAGAAGGGCCCATGGAGAGGTAGGCGAGGTGGGCAGGGGGCGCCACCTTACTCTCCTCAGCTCCCTGAGGGAGAGAGACAGAGACAGAGACAGAGAGAGAGATCCCTGACCTCTGAGTCTCTGCCTCCACCGCTGGCTGGTGCCAACTCACGCGCCATCCCACTTCCAGCCATCACCCCCACGCCTGCCCCGGGGCCAGCCCCACCACAGAGAGGCCGGTTGGTTCCTGCTCACCTCTGTGCCGTCCCTTCCCGACCTGACCCCAGTGCAGGGGATAAGCTTCAGACAAGTCTTTCCATGTCCCTCTGCATGACAATAGACTTCCTCCCCTCTCCCATTCCACAGGCCCACCCACCCGGGACATCCACCTTTGTCATTAGCTCAGGAGAGGATGCAAGATGAGAATCTCTGCTATTGTGTGGGGAGACTCAGTTTCCCGGGTTTCCCCCATGGACACATGTTCTTCAGCTGGGTCTGATTTTCTCCAGACAAGCTGTCTTGGGAAGGATTTGGCCAGCCCTAAGAACCTGAAGGGAAAGGGCGGAGGGGGGTTCTCTCTCTGCCCCCGACAGCCCCGAGCTGGGTCGGTCCCTCAGACCTGGCCAGGGGCAGCCCATCCCCCGGCGCCCTTCCCCGGGGCATCCAAGGGCAGGCTCGGCGCCAGCCCCACCCCGCTCGCCACTGCCCGACCATCGTCCTCCCTCGGGGGGCCTGGGCAGGACAGGGACCCGGGTGTGGGAGGCCTCCAGATCTCAGGCCTGGCACACCGTTTACCAGGCTGCTTCCTCCTCTGACGGGGGCCCAGCACACGCCCCAGGAGACTTGGCAGCCGCCCCCAGGGCTCTAGCCTCTGGAACTCGTCCCCTTGGAAGGGGCCTGGCCCAGGTGCCAGGTTCGGCTGGTCGGCCAGCCTCCTTTGGAGAAAGCAGGCAAGCCGAGCCAGGCTTGCAGTGGCCCTGGCGTGACACCTGCCACCTCAGGCAGAGGGCCTCCCGCGTGCCCTCCATGGCGGGTTTCTCCCCGGAGCCGTGGCCTGGGCACTAGGAAGGCCGGGCCTCCCCGACTCCCGGGAGGAGGGGCTAGCCCACTTGCGCCCTGGCCCCCAAACCCTCTGGTGCCATCTGCCTGTCTCGGCACTTCTGACTCCACAGAGCCTTTCCTACATCTGGGCTGCCTGCCGTGGCAAAGTGCAGGCGTGGGGTGAGGCCATGGCTTTGTCTTTCCAGGAAAAAATGAGCCCCTGGCCGAAGCAGCAGGCCCAGGCAGAGCCTTGAGCTTGAAGCCCAGTAGGTCTGTGGCCCTCAGGGCCAGAGCCATGCTTTCAAGGCAGGGAAGCGGCCTGCAAGCTGAGTGGGAGTGGGGGAGGGGAGGGAGACAGCTGAAGCCGAGTCCAGAAGGGCGGCGATGGAAGAGCTGCAGCTGGGTCAGAGCCTGGAGGGAGGGCGGGGCCTTCACTGAGGACCCCCCCGCCCCCCGAGGCCAGCCCTAGGCCCCGGCGGTCGCGCATGCGCCCTTGGCCTGTGCGGTGTGTGGGGGCTTGAACCCAAGCCCGCAGGGCTCCCGGAGCGGCCAGAGAAAGAAGGGCCCATGGAGAGGTAGGCGAGGTGGGCAGGGGGCGCCACCTTACTCTCCTCAGCTCCCTGAGGGAGAGAGACAGAGACAGAGACAGAGAGAGAGATCCCTGACCTCTGAGTCTCTGCCTCCACCGCTGGCTGGTGCCAACTCACGCGCCATCCCACTTCCAGCCATCACCCCCACGCCTGCCCCGGGGCCAGCCCCACCACAGAGAGGCCGGTTGGTTCCTGCTCACCTCTGTGCCGTCCCTTCCCGACCTGACCCCAGTGCAGGGGATAAGCTTCAGACAAGTCTTTCCATGTCCCTCTGCATGACAATAGACTTCCTCCCCTCTCCCATTCCACAGGCCCACCCACCCGGGACATCCACCTTTGTCATTAGCTCAGGAGAGGATGCAAGATGAGAATCTCTGCTATTGTGTGGGGAGACTCAGTTTCCCGGGTTTCCCCCATGGACACATGTTCTTCAGCTGGGTCTGATTTTCTCCAGACAAGCTGTCTTGGGAAGGATTTGGCCAGCCCTAAGAACCTGAAGGGAAAGGGCGGAGGGGGGTTCTCTCTCTGCCCCCGACAGCCCCGAGCTGGGTCGGTCCCTCAGACCTGGCCAGGGGCAGCCCATCCCCCGGCGCCCTTCCCCGGGGCATCCAAGGGCAGGCTCGGCGCCAGCCCCACCCCGCTCGCCACTGCCCGACCATCGTCCTCCCTCGGGGGGCCTGGGCAGGACAGGGACCCGGGTGTGGGAGGCCTCCAGATCTCAGGCCTGGCACACCGTTTACCAGGCTGCTTCCTCCTCTGACGGGGGCCCAGCACACGCCCCAGGAGACTTGGCAGCCGCCCCCAGGGCTCTAGCCTCTGGAACTCGTCCCCTTGGAAGGGGCCTGGCCCAGGTGCCAGGTTCGGCTGGTCGGCCAGCCTCCTTTGGAGAAAGCAGGCAAGCCGAGCCAGGCTTGCAGTGGCCCTGGCGTGACACCTGCCACCTCAGGCAGAGGGCCTCCCGCGTGCCCTCCATGGCGGGTTTCTCCCCGGAGCCGTGGCCTGGGCACTAGGAAGGCCGGGCCTCCCCGACTCCCGGGAGGAGGGGCTAGCCCACTTGCGCCCTGGCCCCCAAACCCTCTGGTGCCATCTGCCTGTCTCGGCACTTCTGACTCCACAGAGCCTTTCCTACATCTGGGCTGCCTGCCGTGGCAAAGTGCAGGCGTGGGGTGAGGCCATGGCTTTGTCTTTCCAGGAAAAAATGAGCCCCTGGCCGAAGCAGCAGGCCCAGGCAGAGCCTTGAGCTTGAAGCCCAGTAGGTCTGTGGCCCTCAGGGCCAGAGCCATGCTTTCAAGGCAGGGAAGCGGCCTGCAAGCTGAGTGGGAGTGGGGGAGGGGAGGGAGACAGCTGAAGCCGAGTCCAGAAGGGCGGCGATGGAAGAGCTGCAGCTGGGTCAGAGCCTGGAGGGAGGGCGGGGCCTTCACTGAGGACCCCCCCGCCCCCCGAGGCCAGCCCTAGGCCCCGGCGGTCGCGCATGCGCCCTTGGCCTGTGCGGTGTGTGGGGGCTTGAACCCAAGCCCGCAGGGCTCCCGGAGCGGCCAGAGAAAGAAGGGCCCATGGAGAGGTAGGCGAGGTGGGCAGGGGGCGCCACCTTACTCTCCTCAGCTCCCTGAGGGAGAGAGACAGAGACAGAGACAGAGAGAGAGATCCCTGACCTCTGAGTCTCTGCCTCCACCGCTGGCTGGTGCCAACTCACGCGCCATCCCACTTCCAGCCATCACCCCCACGCCTGCCCCGGGGCCAGCCCCACCACAGAGAGGCCGGTTGGTTCCTGCTCACCTCTGTGCCGTCCCTTCCCGACCTGACCCCAGTGCAGGGGATAAGCTTCAGACAAGTCTTTCCATGTCCCTCTGCATGACAATAGACTTCCTCCCCTCTCCCATTCCACAGGCCCACCCACCCGGGACATCCACCTTTGTCATTAGCTCAGGAGAGGATGCAAGATGAGAATCTCTGCTATTGTGTGGGGAGACTCAGTTTCCCGGGTTTCCCCCATGGACACATGTTCTTCAGCTGGGTCTGATTTTCTCCAGACAAGCTGTCTTGGGAAGGATTTGGCCAGCCCTAAGAACCTGAAGGGAAAGGGCGGAGGGGGGTTCTCTCTCTGCCCCCGACAGCCCCGAGCTGGGTCGGTCCCTCAGACCTGGCCAGGGGCAGCCCATCCCCCGGCGCCCTTCCCCGGGGCATCCAAGGGCAGGCTCGGCGCCAGCCCCACCCCGCTCGCCACTGCCCGACCATCGTCCTCCCTCGGGGGGCCTGGGCAGGACAGGGACCCGGGTGTGGGAGGCCTCCAGATCTCAGGCCTGGCACACCGTTTACCAGGCTGCTTCCTCCTCTGACGGGGGCCCAGCACACGCCCCAGGAGACTTGGCAGCCGCCCCCAGGGCTCTATCCTCTGCAACTCGTCCCCTTGGAAGGGGCCTGGCCCAGGTGCCAGGTTCGGCTGGTCGGCCAGCCTCCTTTGGAGAAAGCAGGCAAGCCGAGCCAGGCTTGCAGTGGCCCTGGCGTGACACCTGCCACCTCAGGCAGAGGGCCTCCCGCGTGCCCTCCATGGCGGGTTTCTCCCCGGAGCCGTGGCCTGGGCACTAGGAAGGCCGGGCCTCCCCGACTCCCGGGAGGAGGGGCTAGCCCAGTTGCGCCCTGGCCCCCAAACCCTCTGGTGCCATCTGCCTGTCTCGGCACTTCTGACTCCACAGAGCCTTTCCTACATCTGGGCTGCCTGCCGTGGCAAAGTGCAGGCGTGGGGTGAGGCCATGGCTTTGTCTTTCCAGGAATAAATGAGCCCCTGGCCGAAGCAGCAGGCCCAGGCAGAGCCTTGAGCTTGAAGCCCAGTAGGTCTGTGGCCCTCAGGGCCAGAGCCATGCTTTCAAGGCAGGGAAGCGGCCTGCAAGCTGAGTGGGAGTGGGGGAGGGGAGGGAGACAGCTGAAGCCGAGTCCAGAAGGGCGGCGATGGAAGAGCTGCAGCTGGGTCAGAGCCTGGAGGGAGGGCGGGGCCTTCACTGGGGACCCCCCCGCCCCCCGAGGCCAGCCCTAGGCCCCGGCGGTTGCGCATGCGCCCTTGGCCTGTGCGGTGTGTGGGGGCTTGAACCCAAGCCCGCAGGGCTCCCGGAGCGGCCAGAGAAAGAAGGGCCCATGGAGAGGTAGGCGAGGTGGGCAGGGGGCGCCACCTTACTCTCCTCAGCTCCCTGAGGGAGAGAGACAGAGACAGAGACAGAGAGAGAGATCCCTGACCTCTGAGTCTCTGCCTCCACCGCTGGCTGGTGCCAACTCACGCGCCATCCCACTTCCAGCCATCACCCCCACGCCTGCCCCGGGGCCAGCCCCACCACAGAGAGGCCGGTTGGTTCCTGCTCACCTCTGTGCCGTCCCTTCCCGACCTGACCCCAGTGCAGGGGATAAGCTTCAGACAAGTCTTTCCATGTCCCTCTGCATGACAATAGACTTCCTCCCCTCTCCCATTCCACAGGCCCACCCACCCGGGACATCCACCTTTGTCATTAGCTCAGGAGAGGATGCAAGATGAGAATCTCTGCTATTGTGTGGGGAGACTCAGTTTCCCGGGTTTCCCCCATGGACACATGTTCTTCAGCTGGGTCTGATTTTCTCCAGACAAGCTGTCTTGGGAAGGATTTGGCCAGCCCTAAGAACCTGAAGGGAAAGGGCGGAGGGGGGTTCTCTCTCTGCCCCCGACAGCCCCGAGCTGGGTCGGTCCCTCAGACCTGGCCAGGGGCAGCCCATCCCCCGGCGCCCTTCCCCGGGGCATCCAAGGGCAGGCTCGGCGCCAGCCCCACCCCGCTCGCCACTGCCCGACCATCGTCCTCCCTCGGGGGGCCTGGGCAGGACAGGGACCCGGGTGTGGGAGGCCTCCAGATCTCAGGCCTGGCACACCGTTTACCAGGCTGCTTCCTCCTCTGACGGGGGCCCAGCACACGCCCCAGGAGACTTGGCAGCCGCCCCCAGGGCTCTAGCCTCTGGAACTCGTCCCCTTGGAAGGGGCCTGGCCCAGGTGCCAGGTTCGGCTGGTCGGCCAGCCTCCTTTGGAGAAAGCAGGCAAGCCGAGCCATGCTTGCAGTGGCCCTGGCGTGACACCTGCCACCTCAGGCAGAGGGCCTCCCGCGTGCCCTCCATGGCGGGTTTCTCCCCGGAGCCGTGGCCTGGGCACTAGGAAGGCCGGGCCTCCCCGACTCCCGGGAGGAGGGGCTAGCCCACTTGCGCCCTGGCCCCCAAACCCTCTGGTGCCATCTGCCTGTCTCGGCACTTCTGACTCCACAGAGCCTTTCCTACATCTGGGCTGCCTGCCGTGGCAAAGTGCAGGCGTGGGGTGAGGCCATGGCTTTGTCTTTCCAGGAAAAAATGAGCCCCTGGCCGAAGCAGCAGGCCCAGGCAGAGCCTTGAGCTTGAAGCCCAGTAGGTCTGTGGCCCTCAGGGCCAGAGCCATGCTTTCAAGGCAGGGAAGCGGCCTGCAAGCTGAGTGGGAGTGGGGGAGGGGAGGGAGACAGCTGAAGCCGAGTCCAGAAGGGCGGCGATGGAAGAGCTGCAGCTGGGTCAGAGCCTGGAGGGAGGGCGGGGCCTTCACTGAGGACCCCCCCCGCCCCCCGAGGCCAGCCCTAGGCCCCGGCGGTTGCGCATGCGCCCTTGGCCTGTGCGGTGTGTGGGGGCTTGAACCCAAGCCCGCAGGGCTCCCGGAGCGGCCAGAGAAAGAAGGGCCCATGGAGAGGTAGGCGAGGTGGGCAGGGGGCGCCACCTTACTCTCCTCAGCTCCCTGAGGGAGAGAGACAGAGACAGAGACAGAGAGAGAGATCCCTGACCTCTGAGTCTCTGCCTCCACCGCTGGCTGGTGCCAACTCACGCGCCATCCCACTTCCAGCCATCACCCCCACGCCTGCCCCGGGGCCAGCCCCACCACAGAGAGGCCGGTTGGTTCCTGCTCACCTCTGTGCCGTCCCTTCCCGACCTGACCCCAGTGCAGGGGATAAGCTTCAGACAAGTCTTTCCATGTCCCTCTGCATGACAATAGACTTCCTCCCCTCTCCCATTCCACAGGCCCACCCACCCGGGACATCCACCTTTGTCATTAGCTCAGGAGAGGATGCAAGATGAGAATCTCTGCTATTGTGTGGGGAGACTCAGTTTCCCGGGTTTCCCCCATGGACACATGTTCTTCAGCTGGGTCTGATTTTCTCCAGACAAGCTGTCTTGGGAAGGATTTGGCCAGCCCTAAGAACCTGAAGGGAAAGGGCGGAGGGGGGTTCTCTCTCTGCCCCCGACAGCCCCGAGCTGGGTCGGTCCCTCAGACCTGGCCAGGGGCAGCCCATCCCCCGGCGCCCTTCCCCGGGGCATCCAAGGGCAGGCTCGGCGCCAGCCCCACCCCGCTCGCCACTGCCCGACCATCGTCCTCCCTCGGGGGGCCTGGGCAGGACAGGGACCCGGGTGTGGGAGGCCTCCAGATCTCAGGCCTGGCACACCGTTTACCAGGCTGCTTCCTCCTCTGACGGGGGCCCAGCACACGCCCCAGGAGACTTGGCAGCCGCCCCCAGGGCTCTAGCCTCTGGAACTCGTCCCCTTGGAAGGGGCCTGGCCCAGGTGCCAGGTTCGGCTGGTCGGCCAGCCTCCTTTGGAGAAAGCAGGCAAGCCGAGCCAGGCTTGCAGTGGCCCTGGCGTGACACCTGCCACCTCAGGCAGAGGGCCTCCCGCGTGCCCTCCATGGCGGGTTTCTCCCCGGAGCCGTGGCCTGGGCACTAGGAAGGCCGGGCCTCCCCGACTCCCGGGAGGAGGGGCTAGCCCACTTGCGCCCTGGCCCCCAAACCCTCTGGTGCCATCTGCCTGTCTCGGCACTTCTGACTCCACAGAGCCTTTCCTACATCTGGGCTGCCTGCCGTGGCAAAGTGCAGGCGTGGGGTGAGGCCATGGCTTTGTCTTTCCAGGAAAAAATGAGCCCCTGGCCGAAGCAGCAGGCCCAGGCAGAGCCTTGAGCTTGAAGCCCAGTAGGTCTGTGGCCCTCAGGGCCAGAGCCATGCTTTCAAGGCAGGGAAGCGGCCTGCAAGCTGAGTGGGAGTGGGGGAGGGGAGGGAGACAGCTGAAGCCGAGTCCAGAAGGGCGGCGATGGAAGAGCTGCAGCTGGGTCAGAGCCTGGAGGGAGGGCGGGGCCTTCACTGAGGACCCCCCCGCCCCCCGAGGCCAGCCCTAGGCCCCGGCGGTCGCGCATGCGCCCTTGGTCTGTGCGGTGTGTGGGGGCTTGAACCCAAGCCCGCAGGGCTCCCGGAGCGGCCAGAGAAAGAAGGGCCCATGGAGAGGTAGGCGAGGTGGGCAGGGGGCGCCACCTTACTCTCCTCAGCTCCCTGAGGGAGAGAGACAGAGACAGAGACAGAGAGAGAGATCCCTGACCTCTGAGTCTCTGCCTCCACCGCTGGCTGGTGCCAACTCACGCGCCATCCCACTTCCAGCCATCACCCCCACGCCTGCCCCGGGGCCAGCCCCACCACAGAGAGGCCGGTTGGTTCCTGCTCACCTCTGTGCCGTCCCTTCCTGACCTGACCCCAGTGCAGGGGATAAGCTTCAGACAAGTCTTTCCATGTCCCTCTGCATGACAATAGACTTCCTCCCCTCTCCCATTCCACAGGCCCACCCACCCGGGACATCCACCTTTGTCATTAGCTCAGGAGAGGATGCAAGATGAGAATCTCTGCTATTGTGTGGGGAGACTCAGTTTCCCGGGTTTCCCCCATGGACACATGTTCTTCAGCTGGGTCTGATTTTCTCCAGACAAGCTGTCTTGGGAAGGATTTGGCCAGCCCTAAGAACCTGAAGGGAAAGGGCGGAGGGGGGTTCTCTCTCTGCCCCCGACAGCCCCGAGCTGGGTCGGTCCCTCAGACCTGGCCAGGGGCAGCCCATCCCCCGGCGCCCTTCCCCGGGGCATCCAAGGGCAGGCTCGGCGCCAGCCCCACCCCGCTCGCCACTGCCCGACCATCGTCCTCCCTCGGGGGGCCTGGGCAGGACAGGGACCCGGGTGTGGGAGGCCTCCAGATCTCAGGCCTGGCACACCGTTTACCAGGCTGCTTCCTCCTCTGACGGGGGCCCAGCACACGCCCCAGGAGACTTGGCAGCCGCCCCCAGGGCTCTAGCCTCTGGAACTCGTCCCCTTGGAAGGGGCCTGGCCCAGGTGCCAGGTTCGGCTGGTCGGCCAGCCTCCTTTGGAGAAAGCAGGCAAGCCGAGCCAGGCTTGCAGTGGCCCTGGCGTGACACCTGCCACCTCAGGCAGAGGGCCTCCCGCGTGCCCTCCATGGCGGGTTTCTCCCCGGAGCCGTGGCCTGGGCACTAGGAAGGCCGGGCCTCCCCGACTCCCGGGAGGAGGGGCTAGCCCACTTGCGCCCTGGCCCCCAAACCCTCTGGTGCCATCTGCCTGTCTCGGCACTTCTGACTCCACAGAGCCTTTCCTACATCTGGGCTGCCTGCCGTGGCAAAGTGCAGGCGTGGGGTGAGGCCATGGCTTTGTCTTTCCAGGAAAAAATGAGCCCCTGGCCGAAGCAGCAGGCCCAGGCAGAGCCTTGAGCTTGAAGCCCAGTAGGTCTGTGGCCCTCAGGGCCAGAGCCATGCTTTCAAGGCAGGGAAGCGGCCTGCAAGCTGAGTGGGAGTGGGGGAGGGGAGGGAGACAGCTGAAGCCGAGTCCAGAAGGGCGGCGATGGAAGAGCTGCAGCTGGGTCAGAGCCTGGAGGGAGGGCGGGGCCTTCACTGAGGACCCCCCCGCCCCCCGAGGCCAGCCCTAGGCCCCGGCGGTCGCGCATGCGCCCTTGGCCTGTGCGGTGTGTGGGGGCTTGAACCCAAGCCCGCAGGGCTCCCGGAGCGGCCAGAGAAAGAAGGGCCCATGGAGAGGTAGGCGAGGTGGGCAGGGGGCGCCACCTTACTCTCCTCAGCTCCCTGAGGGAGAGAGACAGAGACAGAGACAGAGAGAGAGATCCCTGACCTCTGAGTCTCTGCCTCCACCGCTGGCTGGTGCCAACTCACGCGCCATCCCACTTCCAGCCATCACCCCCACGCCTGCCCCGGGGCCAGCCCCACCACAGAGAGGCCGGTTGGTTCCTGCTCACCTCTGTGCCGTCCCTTCCCGACCTGACCCCAGTGCAGGGGATAAGCTTCAGACAAGTCTTTCCATGTCCCTCTGCATGACAATAGACTTCCTCCCCTCTCCCATTCCACAGGCCCACCCACCCGGGACATCCACCTTTGTCATTAGCTCAGGAGAGGATGCAAGATGAGAATCTCTGCTATTGTGTGGGGAGACTCAGTTTCCCGGGTTTCCCCCATGGACACATGTTCTTCAGCTGGGTCTGATTTTCTCCAGACAAGCTGTCTTGGGAAGGATTTGGCCAGCCCTAAGAACCTGAAGGGAAAGGGCGGAGGGGGGTTCTCTCTCTGCCCCCGACAGCCCCGAGCTGGGTCGGTCCCTCAGACCTGGCCAGGGGCAGCCCATCCCCCGGCGCCCTTCCCCGGGGCATCCAAGGGCAGGCTCGGCGCCAGCCCCACCCCGCTCGCCACTGCCCGACCATCGTCCTCCCTCGGGGGGCCTGGGCAGGACAGGGACCCGGGTGTGGGAGGCCTCCAGATCTCAGGCCTGGCACACCGTTTACCAGGCTGCTTCCTCCTCTGACGGGGGCCCAGCACACGCCCCAGGAGACTTGGCAGCCGCCCCCAGGGCTCTATCCTCTGCAACTCGTCCCCTTGGAAGGGGCCTGGCCCAGGTGCCAGGTTCGGCTGGTCGGCCAGCCTCCTTTGGAGAAAGCAGGCAAGCCGAGCCAGGCTTGCAGTGGCCCTGGCGTGACACCTGCCACCTCAGGCAGAGGGCCTCCCGCGTGCCCTCCATGGCGGGTTTCTCCCCGGAGCCGTGGCCTGGGCACTAGGAAGGCCGGGCCTCCCCGACTCCCGGGAGGAGGGGCTAGCCCAGTTGCGCCCTGGCCCCCAAACCCTCTGGTGCCATCTGCCTGTCTCGGCACTTCTGACTCCACAGAGCCTTTCCTACATCTGGGCTGCCTGCCGTGGCAAAGTGCAGGCGTGGGGTGAGGCCATGGCTTTGTCTTTCCAGGAAAAAATGAGCCCCTGGCCGAAGCAGCAGGCCCAGGCAGAGCCTTGAGCTTGAAGCCCAGTAGGTCTGTGGCCCTCAGGGCCAGAGCCATGCTTTCAAGGCAGGGAAGCGGCCTGCAAGCTGAGTGGGAGTGGGGGAGGGGAGGGAGACAGCTGAAGCCGAGTCCAGAAGGGCGGCGATGGAAGAGCTGCAGCTGGGTCAGAGCCTGGAGGGAGGGCGGGGCCTTCACTGGGGACCCCCCCGCCCCCCGAGGCCAGCCCTAGGCCCCGGCGGTTGCGCATGCGCCCTTGGCCTGTGCGGTGTGTGGGGGCTTGAACCCAAGCCCGCAGGGCTCCCGGAGCGGCCAGAGAAAGAAGGGCCCATGGAGAGGTAGGCGAGGTGGGCAGGGGGCGCCACCTTACTCTCCTCAGCTCCCTGAGGGAGAGAGACAGAGACAGAGACAGAGAGAGAGATCCCTGACCTCTGAGTCTCTGCCTCCACCGCTGGCTGGTGCCAACTCACGCGCCATCCCACTTCCAGCCATCACCCCCACGCCTGCCCCGGGGCCAGCCCCACCACAGAGAGGCCGGTTGGTTCCTGCTCACCTCTGTGCCGTCCCTTCCCGACCTGACCCCAGTGCAGGGGATAAGCTTCAGACAAGTCTTTCCATGTCCCTCTGCATGACAATAGACTTCCTCCCCTCTCCCATTCCACAGGCCCACCCACCCGGGACATCCACCTTTGTCATTAGCTCAGGAGAGGATGCAAGATGAGAATCTCTGCTATTGTGTGGGGAGACTCAGTTTCCCGGGTTTCCCCCATGGACACATGTTCTTCAGCTGGGTCTGATTTTCTCCAGACAAGCTGTCTTGGGAAGGATTTGGCCAGCCCTAAGAACCTGAAGGGAAAGGGCGGAGGGGGGTTCTCTCTCTGCCCCCGACAGCCCCGAGCTGGGTCGGTCCCTCAGACCTGGCCAGGGGCAGCCCATCCCCCGGCGCCCTTCCCCGGGGCATCCAAGGGCAGGCTCGGCGCCAGCCCCACCCCGCTCGCCACTGCCCGACCATCGTCCTCCCTCGGGGGGCCTGGGCAGGACAGGGACCCGGGTGTGGGAGGCCTCCAGATCTCAGGCCTGGCACACCGTTTACCAGGCTGCTTCCTCCTCTGACGGGGGCCCAGCACACGCCCCAGGAGACTTGGCAGCCGCCCCCAGGGCTCTAGCCTCTGGAACTCGTCCCCTTGGAAGGGGCCTGGCCCAGGTGCCAGGTTCGGCTGGTCGGCCAGCCTCCTTTGGAGAAAGCAGGCAAGCCGAGCCATGCTTGCAGTGGCCCTGGCGTGACACCTGCCACCTCAGGCAGAGGGCCTCCCGCGTGCCCTCCATGGCGGGTTTCTCCCCGGAGCCGTGGCCTGGGCACTAGGAAGGCCGGGCCTCCCCGACTCCCGGGAGGAGGGGCTAGCCCACTTGCGCCCTGGCCCCCAAACCCTCTGGTGCCATCTGCCTGTCTCGGCACTTCTGACTCCACAGAGCCTTTCCTACATCTGGGCTGCCTGCCGTGGCAAAGTGCAGGCGTGGGGTGAGGCCATGGCTTTGTCTTTCCAGGAAAAAATGAGCCCCTGGCCGAAGCAGCAGGCCCAGGCAGAGCCTTGAGCTTGAAGCCCAGTAGGTCTGTGGCCCTCAGGGCCAGAGCCATGCTTTCAAGGCAGGGAAGCGGCCTGCAAGCTGAGTGGGAGTGGGGGAGGGGAGGGAGACAGCTGAAGCCGAGTCCAGAAGGGCGGCGATGGAAGAGCTGCAGCTGGGTCAGAGCCTGGAGGGAGGGCGGGGCCTTCACTGAGGACCCCCCCGCCCCCCGAGGCCAGCCCTAGGCCCCGGCGGTTGCGCATGCGCCCTTGGCCTGTGCGGTGTGTGGGGGCTTGAACCCAAGCCCGCAGGGCTCCCGGAGCGGCCAGAGAAAGAAGGGCCCATGGAGAGGTAGGCGAGGTGGGCAGGGGGCGCCACCTTACTCTCCTCAGCTCCCTGAGGGAGAGAGACAGAGACAGAGACAGAGAGAGAGATCCCTGACCTCTGAGTCTCTGCCTCCACCGCTGGCTGGTGCCAACTCACGCGCCATCCCACTTCCAGCCATCACCCCCACGCCTGCCCCGGGGCCAGCCCCACCACAGAGAGGCCGGTTGGTTCCTGCTCACCTCTGTGCCGTCCCTTCCCGACCTGACCCCAGTGCAGGGGATAAGCTTCAGACAAGTCTTTCCATGTCCCTCTGCATGACAATAGACTTCCTCCCCTCTCCCATTCCACAGGCCCACCCACCCGGGACATCCACCTTTGTCATTAGCTCAGGAGAGGATGCAAGATGAGAATCTCTGCTATTGTGTGGGGAGACTCAGTTTCCCGGGTTTCCCCCATGGACACATGTTCTTCAGCTGGGTCTGATTTTCTCCAGACAAGCTGTCTTGGGAAGGATTTGGCCAGCCCTAAGAACCTGAAGGGAAAGGGCGGAGGGGGGTTCTCTCTCTGCCCCCGACAGCCCCGAGCTGGGTCGGTCCCTCAGACCTGGCCAGGGGCAGCCCATCCCCCGGCGCCCTTCCCCGGGGCATCCAAGGGCAGGCTCGGCGCCAGCCCCACCCCGCTCGCCACTGCCCGACCATCGTCCTCCCTCGGGGGGCCTGGGCAGGACAGGGACCCGGGTGTGGGAGGCCTCCAGATCTCAGGCCTGGCACACCGTTTACCAGGCTGCTTCCTCCTCTGACGGGGGCCCAGCACACGCCCCAGGAGACTTGGCAGCCGCCCCCAGGGCTCTATCCTCTGCAACTCGTCCCCTTGGAAGGGGCCTGGCCCAGGTGCCAGGTTCGGCTGGTCGGCCAGCCTCCTTTGGAGAAAGCAGGCAAGTCGAGCCAGGCTTGCAGTGGCCCTGGCGTGACACCTGCCACCTCAGGCAGAGGGCCTCCCGCGTGCCCTCCATGGCGGGTTTCTCCCCGGAGCCGTGGCCTGGGCACTAGGAAGGCCGGGCCTCCCCGACTCCCGGGAGGAGGGGCTAGCCCAGTTGCGCCCTGGCCCCCAAACCCTCTGGTGCCATCTGCCTGTCTCGGCACTTCTGACTCCACAGAGCCTTTCCTACATCTGGGCTGCCTGCCGTGGCAAAGTGCAGGCGTGGGGTGAGGCCATGGCTTTGTCTTTCCAGGAAAAAATGAGCCCCTGGCCGAAGCAGCAGGCCCAGGCAGAGCCTTGAGCTTGAAGCCCAGTAGGTCTGTGGCCCTCAGGGCCAGAGCCATGCTTTCAAGGCAGGGAAGCGGCCTGCAAGCTGAGTGGGAGTGGGGGAGGGGAGGGAGACAGCTGAAGCCGAGTCCAGAAGGGCGGCGATGGAAGAGCTGCAGCTGGGTCAGAGCCTGGAGGGAGGGCGGGGCCTTCACTGGGGACCCCCCCGCCCCCCGAGGCCAGCCCTAGGCCCCGGCGGTTGCGCATGCGCCCTTGGCCTGTGCGGTGTGTGGGGGCTTGAACCCAAGCCCGCAGGGCTCCCGGAGCGGCCAGAGAAAGAAGGGCCCATGGAGAGGTAGGCGAGGTGGGCAGGGGGCGCCACCTTACTCTCCTCAGCTCCCTGAGGGAGAGAGACAGAGACAGAGACAGAGAGAGAGATCCCTGACCTCTGAGTCTCTGCCTCCACCGCTGGCTGGTGCCAACTCACGCGCCATCCCACTTCCAGCCATCACCCCCACGCCTGCCCCGGGGCCAGCCCCACCACAGAGAGGCCGGTTGGTTCCTGCTCACCTCTGTGCCGTCCCTTCCCGACCTGACCCCAGTGCAGGGGATAAGCTTCAGACAAGTCTTTCCATGTCCCTCTGCATGACAATAGACTTCCTCCCCTCTCCCATTCCACAGGCCCACCCACCCGGGACATCCACCTTTGTCATTAGCTCAGGAGAGGATGCAAGATGAGAATCTCTGCTATTGTGTGGGGAGACTCAGTTTCCCGGGTTTCCCCCATGGACACATGTTCTTCAGCTGGGTCTGATTTTCTCCAGACAAGCTGTCTTGGGAAGGATTTGGCCAGCCCTAAGAACCTGAAGGGAAAGGGCGGAGGGGGGTTCTCTCTCTGCCCCCGACAGCCCCGAGCTGGGTCGGTCCCTCAGACCTGGCCAGGGGCAGCCCATCCCCCGGCGCCCTTCCCCGGGGCATCCAAGGGCAGGCTCGGCGCCAGCCCCACCCCGCTCGCCACTGCCCGACCATCGTCCTCCCTCGGGGGGCCTGGGCAGGACAGGGACCCGGGTGTGGGAGGCCTCCAGATCTCAGGCCTGGCACACCGTTTACCAGGCTGCTTCCTCCTCTGACGGGGGCCCAGCACACGCCCCAGGAGACTTGGCAGCCGCCCCCAGGGCTCTAGCCTCTGGAACTCGTCCCCTTGGAAGGGGCCTGGCCCAGGTGCCAGGTTCGGCTGGTCGGCCAGCCTCCTTTGGAGAAAGCAGGCAAGCCGAGCCATGCTTGCAGTGGCCCTGGCGTGACACCTGCCACCTCAGGCAGAGGGCCTCCCGCGTGCCCTCCATGGCGGGTTTCTCCCCGGAGCCGTGGCCTGGGCACTAGGAAGGCCGGGCCTCCCCGACTCCCGGGAGGAGGGGCTAGCCCACTTGCGCCCTGGCCCCCAAACCCTCTGGTGCCATCTGCCTGTCTCGGCACTTCTGACTCCACAGAGCGTTTCCTACATCTGGGCTGCCTGCCGTGGCAAAGTGCAGGCGTGGGGTGAGGCCATGGCTTTGTCTTTCCAGGAAAAAATGAGCCCCTGGCCGAAGCAGCAGGCCCAGGCAGAGCCTTGAGCTTGAAGCCCAGTAGGTCGCTGGCCCTCAGGGCCAGAGCCATGCTTTCAAGGCAGGGAAGCGGCCTGCAAGCTGAGTGGGAGTGGGGGAGGGGAGGGAGACAGCTGAAGCCGAGTCCAGAAGGGCGGCGATGGAAGAGCTGCAGCTGGGTCAGAGCCTGGAGGGAGGGCGGGGCCTTCACTGAGGACCCCCCCGCCCCCCGAGGCCAGCCCTAGGCCCCGGCGGTCGCGCATGCGCCCTTGGCCTGTGCGGTGTGTGGGGGCTTGAACCCAAGCCCGCAGGGCTCCCGGAGCGGCCAGAGAAAGAAGGGCCCATGGAGAGGTAGGCGAGGTGGGCAGGGGGCGCCACCTTACTCTCCTCAGCTCCCTGAGGGAGAGAGACAGAGACAGAGACAGAGAGAGAGATCCCTGACCTCTGAGTCTCTGCCTCCACCGCTGGCTGGTGCCAACTCACGCGCCATCCCACTTCCAGCCATCACCCCCACGCCTGCCCCGGGGCCAGCCCCACCACAGAGAGGCCGGTTGGTTCCTGCTCACCTCTGTGCCGTCCCTTCCCGACCTGACCCCAGTGCAGGGGATAAGCTTCAGACAAGTCTTTCCATGTCCCTCTGCATGACAATAGACTTCCTCCCCTCTCCCATTCCACAGGCCCACCCACCCGGGACATCCACCTTTGTCATTAGCTCAGGAGAGGATGCAAGATGAGAATCTCTGCTATTGTGTGGGGAGACTCAGTTTCCCGGGTTTCCCCCATGGACACATGTTCTTCAGCTGGGTCTGATTTTCTCCAGACAAGCTGTCTTGGGAAGGATTTGGCCAGCCCTAAGAACCTGAAGGGAAAGGGCGGAGGGGGGTTCTCTCTCTGCCCCCGACAGCCCCGAGCTGGGTCGGTCCCTCAGACCTGGCCAGGGGCAGCCCATCCCCCGGCGCCCTTCCCCGGGGCATCCAAGGGCAGGCTCGGCGCCAGCCCCACCCCGCTCGCCACTGCCCGACCATCGTCCTCCCTCGGGGGGCCTGGGCAGGACAGGGACCCGGGTGTGGGAGGCCTCCAGATCTCAGGCCTGGCACACCGTTTACCAGGCTGCTTCCTCCTCTGACGGGGGCCCAGCACACGCCCCAGGAGACTTGGCAGCCGCCCCCAGGGCTCTAGCCTCTGGAACTCGTCCCCTTGGAAGGGGCCTGGCCCAGGTGCCAGGTTCGGCTGGTCGGCCAGCCTCCTTTGGAGAAAGCAGGCAAGCCGAGCCAGGCTTGCAGTGGCCCTGGCGTGACACCTGCCACCTCAGGCAGAGGGCCTCCCGCGTGCCCTCCATGGCGGGTTTCTCCCCGGAGCCGTGGCCTGGGCACTAGGAAGGCCGGGCCTCCCCGACTCCCGGGAGGAGGGGCTAGCCCACTTGCGCCCTGGCCCCCAAACCCTCTGGTGCCATCTGCCTGTCTCGGCACTTCTGACTCCACAGAGCCTTTCCTACATCTGGGCTGCCTGCCGTGGCAAAGTGCAGGCGTGGGGTGAGGCCATGGCTTTGTCTTTCCAGGAAAAAATGAGCCCCTGGCCGAAGCAGCAGGCCCAGGCAGAGCCTTGAGCTTGAAGCCCAGTAGGTCTGTGGCCCTCAGGGCCAGAGCCATGCTTTCAAGGCAGGGAAGCGGCCTGCAAGCTGAGTGGGAGTGGGGGAGGGGAGGGAGACAGCTGAAGCCGAGTCCAGAAGGGCGGCGATGGAAGAGCTGCAGCTGGGTCAGAGCCTGGAGGGAGGGCGGGGCCTTCACTGAGGACCCCCCCGCCCCCCGAGGCCAGCCCTAGGCCCCGGCGGTCGCGCATGCGCCCTTGGCCTGTGCGGTGTGTGGGGGCTTGAACCCAAGCCCGCAGGGCTCCCGGAGCGGCCAGAGAAAGAAGGGCCCATGGAGAGGTAGGCGAGGTGGGCAGGGGGCGCCACCTTACTCTCCTCAGCTCCCTGAGGGAGAGAGACAGAGACAGAGACAGAGAGAGAGATCCCTGACCTCTGAGTCTCTGCCTCCACCGCTGGCTGGTGCCAACTCACGCGCCATCCCACTTCCAGCCATCACCCCCACGCCTGCCCCGGGGCCAGCCCCACCACAGAGAGGCCGGTTGGTTCCTGCTCACCTCTGTGCCGTCCCTTCCCGACCTGACCCCAGTGCAGGGGATAAGCTTCAGACAAGTCTTTCCATGTCCCTCTGCATGACAATAGACTTCCTCCCCTCTCCCATTCCACAGGCCCACCCACCCGGGACATCCACCTTTGTCATTAGCTCAGGAGAGGATGCAAGATGAGAATCTCTGCTATTGTGTGGGGAGACTCAGTTTCCCGGGTTTCCCCCATGGACACATGTTCTTCAGCTGGGTCTGATTTTCTCCAGACAAGCTGTCTTGGGAAGGATTTGGCCAGCCCTAAGAACCTGAAGGGAAAGGGCGGAGGGGGGTTCTCTCTCTGCCCCCGACAGCCCCGAGCTGGGTCGGTCCCTCAGACCTGGCCAGGGGCAGCCCATCCCCCGGCGCCCTTCCCCGGGGCATCCAAGGGCAGGCTCGGCGCCAGCCCCACCCCGCTCGCCACTGCCCGACCATCGTCCTCCCTCGGGGGGCCTGGGCAGGACAGGGACCCGGGTGTGGGAGGCCTCCAGATCTCAGGCCTGGCACACCGTTTACCAGGCTGCTTCCTCCTCTGACGGGGGCCCAGCACACGCCCCAGGAGACTTGGCAGCCGCCCCCAGGGCTCTAGCCTCTGGAACTCGTCCCCTTGGAAGGGGCCTGGCCCAGGTGCCAGGTTCGGCTGGTCGGCCAGCCTCCTTTGGAGAAAGCAGGCAAGCCGAGCCAGGCTTGCAGTGGCCCTGGCGTGACACCTGCCACCTCAGGCAGAGGGCCTCCCGCGTGCCCTCCATGGCGGGTTTCTCCCCGGAGCCGTGGCCTGGGCACTAGGAAGGCCGGGCCTCCCCGACTCCCGGGAGGAGGGGCTAGCCCAGTTGCGCCCTGGCCCCCAAACCCTCTGGTGCCATCTGCCTGTCTCGGCACTTCTGACTCCACAGAGCCTTTCCTACATCTGGGCTGCCTGCCGTGGCAAAGTGCAGGCGTGGGGTGAGGCCATGGCTTTGTCTTTCCAGGAAAAAATGAGCCCCTGGCCGAAGCAGCAGGCCCAGGCAGAGCCTTGAGCTTGAAGCCCAGTAGGTCTGTGGCCCTCAGGGCCAGAGCCATGCTTTCAAGGCAGGGAAGCGGCCTGCAAGCTGAGTGGGAGTGGGGGAGGGGAGGGAGACAGCTGAAGCCGAGTCCAGAAGGGCGGCGATGGAAGAGCTGCAGCTGGGTCAGAGCCTGGAGGGAGGGCGGG
Source organism: Diceros bicornis minor (assembly GCF_020826845.1). Classification (NCBI taxonomy): domain Eukaryota; kingdom Metazoa; phylum Chordata; class Mammalia; order Perissodactyla; family Rhinocerotidae; genus Diceros; species Diceros bicornis. The sequence continues at coordinate 40,499 of NW_026691721.1, forward strand.
GCCTTCACTGAGGACCCCCCCGCCCCCCGAGGCCAGCCCTAGGCCCCGGCGGTCGCGCATGCGCCCTTGGCCTGTGCTGTGTGTGGGGGCTTGAACCCAAGCCCGCAGGGCTCCCGGAGCGGCCAGAGAAAGAAGGGCCCATGGAGAGGTAGGCGAGGTGGGCAGGGGGCGCCACCTTACTCTCCTCAGCTCCCTGAGGGAGAGAGACAGAGACAGAGACAGAGAGAGAGATCCCTGACCTCTGAGTCTCTGCCTCCACCGCTGGCTGGTGCCAACTCACGCGCCATCCCACTTCCAGCCATCACCCCCACGCCTGCCCCGGGGCCAGCCCCACCACAGAGAGGCCGGTTGGTTCCTGCTCACCTCTGTGCCGTCCCTTCCCGACCTGACCCCAGTGCAGGGGATAAGCTTCAGACAAGTCTTTCCATGTCCCTCTGCATGACAATAGACTTCCTCCCCTCTCCCATTCCACAGGCCCACCCACCCGGGACATCCACCTTTGTCATTAGCTCAGGAGAGGATGCAAGATGAGAATCTCTGCTATTGTGTGGGGAGACTCAGTTTCCCGGGTTTCCCCCATGGACACATGTTCTTCAGCTGGGTCTGATTTTCTCCAGACAAGCTGTCTTGGGAAGGATTTGGCCAGCCCTAAGAACCTGAAGGGAAAGGGCGGAGGGGGGTTCTCTCTCTGCCCCCGACAGCCCCGAGCTGGGTCGGTCCCTCAGACCTGGCCAGGGGCAGCCCATCCCCCGGCGCCCTTCCCCGGGGCATCCAAGGGCAGGCTCGGCGCCAGCCCCACCCCGCTCGCCACTGCCCGACCATCGTCCTCCCTCGGGGGGCCTGGGCAGGACAGGGACCCGGGTGTGGGAGGCCTCCAGATCTCAGGCCTGGCACACCGTTTACCAGGCTGCTTCCTCCTCTGACGGGGGCCCAGCACACGCCCCAGGAGACTTGGCAGCCGCCCCCAGGGCTCTAGCCTCTGGAACTCGTCCCCTTGGAAGGGGCCTGGCCCAGGTGCCAGGTTCGGCTGGTCGGCCAGCCTCCTTTGGAGAAAGCAGGCAAGCCGAGCCAGGCTTGCAGTGGCCCTGGCGTGACACCTGCCACCTCAGGCAGAGGGCCTCCCGCGTGCCCTCCATGGCGGGTTTCTCCCCGGAGCCGTGGCCTGGGCACTAGGAAGGCCGGGCCTCCCCGACTCCCGGGAGGAGGGGCTAGCCCACTTGCGCCCTGGCCCCCAAACCCTCTGGTGCCATCTGCCTGTCTCGGCACTTCTGACTCCACAGAGCCTTTCCTACATCTGGGCTGCCTGCCGTGGCAAAGTGCAGGCGTGGGGTGAGGCCATGGCTTTGTCTTTCCAGGAAAAAATGAGCCCCTGGCCGAAGCAGCAGGCCCAGGCAGAGCCTTGAGCTTGAAGCCCAGTAGGTCTGTGGCCCTCAGGGCCAGAGCCATGCTTTCAAGGCAGGGAAGCGGCCTGCAAGCTGAGTGGGAGTGGGGGAGGGGAGGGAGACAGCTGAAGCCGAGTCCAGAAGGGCGGCGATGGAAGAGCTGCAGCTGGGTCAGAGCCTGGAGGGAGGGCGGGGCCTTCACTGAGGACCCCCCCGCCCCCCGAGGCCAGCCCTAGGCCCCGGCGGTCGCGCATGCGCCCTTGGCCTGTGCTGTGTGTGGGGGCTTGAACCCAAGCCTGCAGGGCTCCCGGAGCGGCCAGAGAAAGAAGGGCCCATGGAGAGGTAGGCGAGGTGGGCAGGGGGCGCCACCTTACTCTCCTCAGCTCCCTGAGGGAGAGAGACAGAGACAGAGACAGAGAGAGAGATCCCTGACCTCTGAGTCTCTGCCTCCACCGCTGGCTGGTGCCAACTCACGCGCCATCCCACTTCCAGCCATCACCCCCACGCCTGCCCCGGGGCCAGCCCCACCACAGAGAGGCCGGTTGGTTCCTGCTCACCTCTGTGCCGTCCCTTCCCGACCTGACCCCAGTGCAGGGGATAAGCTTCAGACAAGTCTTTCCATGTCCCTCTGCATGACAATAGACTTCCTCCCCTCTCCCATTCCACAGGCCCACCCACCCGGGACATCCACCTTTGTCATTAGCTCAGGAGAGGATGCAAGATGAGAATCTCTGCTATTGTGTGGGGAGACTCAGTTGCCCGGGTTTCCCCCATGGACACATGTTCTTCAGCTGGGTCTGATTTTCTCCAGACAAGCTGTCTTGGGAAGGATTTGGCCAGCCCTAAGAACCTGAAGGGAAAGGGCGGAGGGGGGTTCTCTCTCTGCCCCCGACAGCCCCGAGCTGGGTCGGTCCCTCAGACCTGGCCAGGGGCAGCCCATCCCCCGGCGCCCTTCCCCGGGGCATCCAAGGGCAGGCTCGGCGCCAGCCCCACCCCGCTCGCCACTGCCCGACCATCGTCCTCCCTCGGGGGGCCTGGGCAGGACAGGGACCCGGGTGTGGGAGGCCTCCAGATCTCAGGCCTGGCACACCGTTTACCAGGCTGCTTCCTCCTCTGACGGGGGCCCAGCACACGCCCCAGGAGACTTGGCAGCCGCCCCCAGAGCTCTAGCCTCTGGAACTCGTCCCCTTGGAAGGGGCCTGGCCCAGGTGCCAGGTTCGGCTGGTCGGCCAGCCTCCTTTGGAGAAAGCAGGCAAGCCGAGCCAGGCTTGCAGTGGCCCTGGCGTGACACCTGCCACCTCAGGCAGAGGGCCTCCCGCGTGCCCTCCATGGCGGGTTTCTCCCCGGAGCCGTGGCCTGGGCACTAGGAAGGCCGGGCCTCCCCGACTCCCGGGAGGAGGGGCTAGCCCACTTGCGCCCTGGCCCCCAAACCCTCTGGTGCCATCTGCCTGTCTCGGCACTTCTGACTCCACAGAGCCTTTCCTACATCTGGGCTGCCTGCCGTGGCAAAGTGCAGGCGTGGGGTGAGGCCATGGCTTTGTCTTTCCAGGAAAAAATGAGCCCCTGGCCGAAGCAGCAGGCCCAGGCAGAGCCTTGAGCTTGAAGCCCAGTAGGTCTGTGGCCCTCAGGGCCAGAGCCATGCTTTCAAGGCAGGGAAGCGGCCTGCAAGCTGAGTGGGAGTGGGGGAGGGGAGGGAGACAGCTGAAGCCGAGTCCAGAAGGGCGGCGATGGAAGAGCTGCAGCTGGGTCAGAGCCTGGAGGGAGGGCGGGGCCTTCACTGAGGACCCCCCCGCCCCCCGAGGCCAGCCCTAGGCCCCGGCGGTCGCGCATGCGCCCTTGGCCTGTGCTGTGTGTGGGGGCTTGAACCCAAGCCCGCAGGGCTCCCGGAGCGGCCAGAGAAAGAAGGGCCCATGGAGAGGTAGGCGAGGTGGGCAGGGGGCGCCACCTTACTCTCCTCAGCTCCCTGAGGGAGAGAGACAGAGACAGAGACAGAGAGAGAGATCCCTGACCTCTGAGTCTCTGCCTCCACCGCTGGCTGGTGCCAACTCACGCGCCATCCCACTTCCAGCCATCACCCCCACGCCTGCCCCGGGGCCAGCCCCACCACAGAGAGGCCGGTTGGTTCCTGCTCACCTCTGTGCCGTCCCTTCCCGACCTGACCCCAGTGCAGGGGATAAGCTTCAGACAAGTCTTTCCATGTCCCTCTGCATGACAATAGACTTCCTCCCCTCTCCCATTCCACAGGCCCACCCACCCGGGACATCCACCTTTGTCATTAGCTCAGGAGAGGATGCAAGATGAGAATCTCTGCTATTGTGTGGGGAGACTCAGTTTCCCGGGTTTCCCCCATGGACACATGTTCTTCAGCTGGGTCTGATTTTCTCCAGACAAGCTGTCTTGGGAAGGATTTGGCCAGCCCTAAGAACCTGAAGGGAAAGGGCGGAGGGGGGTTCTCTCTCTGCCCCCGACAGCCCCGAGCTGGGTCGGTCCCTCAGACCTGGCCAGGGGCAGCCCATCCCCCGGCGCCCTTCCCCGGGGCATCCAAGGGCAGGCTCGGCGCCAGCCCCACCCCGCTCGCCACTGCCCGACCATCGTCCTCCCTCGGGGGGCCTGGGCAGGACAGGGACCCGGGTGTGGGAGGCCTCCAGATCTCAGGCCTGGCACACCGTTTACCAGGCTGCTTCCTCCTCTGACGGGGGCCCAGCACACGCCCCAGGAGACTTGGCAGCCGCCCCCAGGGCTCTAGCCTCTGGAACTCGTCCCCTTGGAAGGGGCCTGGCCCAGGTGCCAGGTTCGGCTGGTCGGCCAGCCTCCTTTGGAGAAAGCAGGCAAGCCGAGCCAGGCTTGCAGTGGCCCTGGCGTGACACCTGCCACCTCAGGCAGAGGGCCTCCCGCGTGCCCTCCATGGCGGGTTTCTCCCCGGAGCCGTGGCCTGGGCACTAGGAAGGCCGGGCCTCCCCGACTCCCGGGAGGAGGGGCTAGCCCACTTGCGCCCTGGCCCCCAAACCCTCTGGTGCCATCTGCCTGTCTCGGCACTTCTGACTCCACAGAGCCTTTCCTACATCTGGGCTGCCTGCCGTGGCAAAGTGCAGGCGTGGGGTGAGGCCATGGCTTTGTCTTTCCAGGAAAAAATGAGCCCCTGGCCGAAGCAGCAGGCCCAGGCAGAGCCTTGAGCTTGAAGCCCAGTAGGTCTGTGGCCCTCAGGGCCAGAGCCATGCTTTCAAGGCAGGGAAGCGGCCTGCAAGCTGAGTGGGAGTGGGGGAGGGGAGGGAGACAGCTGAAGCCGAGTCCAGAAGGGCGGCGATGGAAGAGCTGCAGCTGGGTCAGAGCCTGGAGGGAGGGCGGGGCCTTCACTGAGGACCCCCCCGCCCCCCGAGGCCAGCCCTAGGCCCCCCCTTGGCCTGTGCGGTGTGTGGGGGCTTGAACCCAAGCCCGCAGGGCTCCCGGAGCGGCCAGAGAAAGAAGGGCCCATGGAGAGGTAGGCGAGGTGGGCAGGGGGCGCCACCTTACTCTCCTCAGCTCCCTGAGGGAGAGAGACAGAGACAGAGACAGAGAGAGAGATCCCTGACCTCTGAGTCTCTGCCTCCACCGCTGGCTGGTGCCAACTCACGCGCCATCCCACTTCCAGCCATCACCCCCACGCCTGCCCCGGGGCCAGCCCCACCACAGAGAGGCCGGTTGGTTCCTGCTCACCTCTGTGCCGTCCCTTCCCGACCTGACCCCAGTGCAGGGGATAAGCTTCAGACAAGTCTTTCCATGTCCCTCTGCATGACAATAGACTTCCTCCCCTCTCCCATTCCACAGGCCCACCCACCCGGGACATCCACCTTTGTCATTAGCTCAGGAGAGGATGCAAGATGAGAATCTCTGCTATTGTGTGGGGAGACTCAGTTTCCCGGGTTTCCCCCATGGACACATGTTCTTCAGCTGGGTCTGATTTTCTCCAGACAAGCTGTCTTGGGAAGGATTTGGCCAGCCCTAAGAACCTGAAGGGAAAGGGCGGAGGGGGGTTCTCTCTCTGCCCCCGACAGCCCCGAGCTGGGTCGGTCCCTCAGACCTGGCCAGGGGCAGCCCATCCCCCGGCGCCCTTCCCCGGGGCATCCAAGGGCAGGCTCGGCGCCAGCCCCACCCCGCTCGCCACTGCCCGACCATCGTCCTCCCTCGGGGGGCCTGGGCAGGACAGGGACCCGGGTGTGGGAGGCCTCCAGATCTCAGGCCTGGCACACCGTTTACCAGGCTGCTTCCTCCTCTGACGGGGGCCCAGCACACGCCCCAGGAGACTTGGCAGCCGCCCCCAGGGCTCTAGCCTCTGGAACTCGTCCCCTTGGAAGGGGCCTGGCCCAGGTGCCAGGTTCGGCTGGTCGGCCAGCCTCCTTTGGAGAAAGCAGGCAAGCCGAGCCAGGCTTGCAGTGGCCCTGGCGTGACACCTGCCACCTCAGGCAGAGGGCCTCCCGCGTGCCCTCCATGGCGGGTTTCTCCCCGGAGCCGTGGCCTGGGCACTAGGAAGGCCGGGCCTCCCCGACTCCCGGGAGGAGGGGCTAGCCCACTTGCGCCCTGGCCCCCAAACCCTCTGGTGCCATCTGCCTGTCTCGGCACTTCTGACTCCACAGAGCCTTTCCTACATCTGGGCTGCCTGCCGTGGCAAAGTGCAGGCGTGGGGTGAGGCCATGGCTTTGTCTTTCCAGGAAAAAATGAGCCCCTGGCCGAAGCAGCAGGCCCAGGCAGAGCCTTGAGCTTGAAGCCCAGTAGGTCTGTGGCCCTCAGGGCCAGAGCCATGCTTTCAAGGCAGGGAAGCGGCCTGCAAGCTGAGTGGGAGTGGGGGAGGGGAGGGAGACAGCTGAAGCCGAGTCCAGAAGGGCGGCGATGGAAGAGCTGCAGCTGGGTCAGAGCCTGGAGGGAGGGCGGGGCCTTCACTGAGGACCCCCCCGCCCCCCGAGGCCAGCCCTAGGCCCCCCCTTGGCCTGTGCGGTGTGTGGGGGCTTGAACCCAAGCCCGCAGGGCTCCCGGAGCGGCCAGAGAAAGAAGGGCCCATGGAGAGGTAGGCGAGGTGGGCAGGGGGCGCCACCTTACTCTCCTCAGCTCCCTGAGGGAGAGAGACAGAGACAGAGACAGAGAGAGAGATCCCTGACCTCTGAGTCTCTGCCTCCACCGCTGGCTGGTGCCAACTCACGCGCCATCCCACTTCCAGCCATCACCCCCACGCCTGCCCCGGGGCCAGCCCCACCACAGAGAGGCCGGTTGGTTCCTGCTCACCTCTGTGCCGTCCCTTCCCGACCTGACCCCAGTGCAGGGGATAAGCTTCAGACAAGTCTTTCCATGTCCCTCTGCATGACAATAGACTTCCTCCCCTCTCCCATTCCACAGGCCCACCCACCCGGGACATCCACCTTTGTCATTAGCTCAGGAGAGGATGCAAGATGAGAATCTCTGCTATTGTGTGGGGAGACTCAGTTTCCCGGGTTTCCCCCATGGACACATGTTCTTCAGCTGGGTCTGATTTTCTCCAGACAAGCTGTCTTGGGAAGGATTTGGCCAGCCCTAAGAACCTGAAGGGAAAGGGCGGAGGGGGGTTCTCTCTCTGCCCCCGACAGCCCCGAGCTGGGTCGGTCCCTCAGACCTGGCCAGGGGCAGCCCATCCCCCGGCGCCCTTCCCCGGGGCATCCAAGGGCAGGCTCGGCGCCAGCCCCACCCCGCTCGCCACTGCCCGACCATCGTCCTCCCTCGGGGGGCCTGGGCAGGACAGGGACCCGGGTGTGGGAGGCCTCCAGATCTCAGGCCTGGCACACCGTTTACCAGGCTGCTTCCTCCTCTGACGGGGGCCCAGCACACGCCCCAGGAGACTTGGCAGCCGCCCCCAGGGCTCTAGCCTCTGGAACTCGTCCCCTTGGAAGGGGCCTGGCCCAGGTGCCAGGTTCGGCTGGTCGGCCAGCCTCCTTTGGAGAAAGCAGGCAAGCCGAGCCAGGCTTGCAGTGGCCCTGGCGTGACACCTGCCACCTCAGGCAGAGGGCCTCCCGCGTGCCCTCCATGGCGGGTTTCTCCCCGGAGCCGTGGCCTGGGCACTAGGAAGGCCGGGCCTCCCCGACTCCCGGGAGGAGGGGCTAGCCCACTTGCGCCCTGGCCCCCAAACCCTCTGGTGCCATCTGCCTGTCTCGGCACTTCTGACTCCACAGAGCCTTTCCTACATCTGGGCTGCCTGCCGTGGCAAAGTGCAGGCGTGGGGTGAGGCCATGGCTTTGTCTTTCCAGGAAAAAATGAGCCCCTGGCCGAAGCAGCAGGCCCAGGCAGAGCCTTGAGCTTGAAGCCCAGTAGGTCTGTGGCCCTCAGGGCCAGAGCCATGCTTTCAAGGCAGGGAAGCGGCCTGCAAGCTGAGTGGGAGTGGGGGAGGGGAGGGAGACAGCTGAAGCCGAGTCCAGAAGGGCGGCGATGGAAGAGCTGCAGCTGGGTCAGAGCCTGGAGGGAGGGCGGGGCCTTCACTGAGGACCCCCCCGCCCCCTGAGGCCAGCCCTAGGCCCCGGCGGTCGCGCATGCGCCCTTGGCCTGTGCTGTGTGTGGGGGCTTGAACCCAAGCCCGCAGGGCTCCCGGAGCGGCCAGAGAAAGAAGGGCCCATGGAGAGGTAGGCGAGGTGGGCAGGGGGCGCCACCTTACTCTCCTCAGCTCCCTGAGGGAGAGAGACAGAGACAGAGACAGAGAGAGAGATCCCTGACCTCTGAGTCTCTGCCTCCACCGCTGGCTGGTGCCCAACTCACGCGCCATCCCACTTCCCAGCCATCACCCCCACGCCTGCCCCGGGGCCAGCCCCACCACAGAGAGGCCGGTTGGTTCCTGCTCACCTCTGTGCCGTCCCTTCCCGACCTGACCCCAGTGCAGGGGATAAGCTTCAGACAAGTCTTTCCATGTCCCTCTGCATGACAATAGACTTCCTCCCCTCTCCCATTCCACAGCCCACCCACCCGGGACATCCACCTTTGTCATTAGCTCAGGAGAGGATGCAGATGAGAATCTCTGCTATTGTGTGGGGAGACTCAGTTTCCCGGGTTTCCCCCATGGACACATGTTCTTCAGCTGGGTCTGATTTTCTCCAGACAAGCTGTCTTGGGAAGGATTTGGCCAGCCCTAAGAACCTGAAGGGAAAGGGCGGAGGGGGGTTCTCTCTCTGCCCCCGACAGCCCCGAGCTGGGTCGGTCCCTCAGACCTGGCCAGGGGCAGCCCATCCCCCGGGCGCCCTTCCCCGGGGCATCCAAGGGCAGGCTCGGCGCCAGCCCCACCCCCGCTCGCCACTGCCCGACCATCGTCCTCCCTCGGGGGGCCTGGGCAGGACAGGGACCCGGGTGTGGGAGGCCTCCAGATCTCAGGCCTGGCACACCGTTTACCAGGCTGCTTCCTCCTCTGACGGGGGCCCAGCACACGCCCCAGGAGACTTGGCAGCCGCCCCCAGGGCTCTAGCCTCTGGAACTCGTCCCCTTGGAAGGGGCCTGGCCCAGGTGCCAGGTTCGGCTGGTCGGCCAGCCTCCTTTGGAGAAAGCAGGCAAGCCGAGCCAGGCTTGCAGTGGCCCTGGCGTGACACCTGCCACCTCAGGCAGAGGGCCTCCCGCGTGCCCTCCATGGCGGGTTTCTCCCCGGAGCCGTGGCCTGGGCACTAGGAAGGCCGGGCCTCCCCGACTCCCGGGAGGAGGGGCTAGCCCACTTGCGCCCTGGCCCCCAAACCCTCTGGTGCCATCTGCCTGTCTCGGCACTTCTGACTCCACAGAGCCTTTCCTACATCTGGGCTGCCTGCCGTGGCAAAGTGCAGGCGTGGGGTGAGGCCATGGCTTTGTCTTTCCAGGAAAAAATGAGCCCCTGGCCGAAGCAGCAGGCCCAGGCAGAGCCTTGAGCTTGAAGCCCAGTAGGTCTGTGGCCCTCAGGGCCAGAGCCATGCTTTCAAGGCAGGGAAGCGGCCTGCAAGCTGAGTGGGAGTGGGGGAGGGGAGGGAGACAGCTGAAGCCGAGTCCAGAAGGGCGGCGATGGAAGAGCTGCAGCTGGGTCAGAGCCTGGAGGGAGGGCGGGGCCTTCACTGAGGACCCCCCCGCCCCCCGAGGCCAGCCCTAGGCCCCGGCGGTCGCGCATGCGCCCTTGGCCTGTGCTGTGTGTGGGGGCTTGAACCCAAGCCCGCAGGGCTCCCGGAGCGGCCAGAGAAAGAAGGGCCCATGGAGAGGTAGGCGAGGTGGGCAGGGGGCGCCACCTTACTCTCCTCAGCTCCCTGAGGGAGAGAGACAGAGACAGAGACAGAGAGAGAGATCCCTGACCTCTGAGTCTCTGCCTCCACCGCTGGCTGGTGCCAACTCACGCGCCATCCCACTTCCAGCCATCACCCCCACGCCTGCCCCGGGGCCAGCCCCACCACAGAGAGGCCGGTTGGTTCCTGCTCACCTCTGTGCCGTCCCTTCCCGACCTGACCCCAGTGCAGGGGATAAGCTTCAGACAAGTCTTTCCATGTCCCCTCTGCATGACAATAGACTTCCTCCCCCTCTCCCATTCCACAGGCCCACCCACCCGGGACATCCACCTTTGTCATTAGCTCAGGAGAGGATGCAAGATGAGAATCTCTGCTATTGTGTGGGGAGACTCAGTTTCCCGGGTTTCCCCCATGGACACATGTTCTTCAGCTGGGTCTGATTTTCTCCAGACAAGCTGTCTTGGGAAGGGATTTGGCCAGCCCTAAGAACCTGAAGGGAAAGGGCGGAGGGGGGTTCTCTCTCTGCCCCCGACAGCCCCGAGCTGGGTCGGTCCCTCAGACCTGGCCAGGGGCAGCCCATCCCCCGGCGCCCTTCCCCGGGGCATCCAAGGGCAGGCTCGGCGCCAGCCCCACCCCGCTCGCCACTGCCCGACCATCGTCCTCCCCTCGGGGGGGCCTGGGCAGGACAGGGACCCGGGTGTGGGAGGCCTCCAGATCTCAGGCCTGGCACACCGTTTACCAGGCTGCTTCCTCCTCTGACGGGGGCCCAGCACACGCCCCAGGAGACTTGGCAGCCGCCCCCAGGGCTCTAGCCTCTGGAACTCGTCCCCTTGGAAGGGGCCTGGCCCAGGTGCCAGGTTCGGCTGGTCGGCCAGCCTCCTTTGGAGAAAGCAGGCAAGCCGAGCCAGGCTTGCAGTGGCCCTGGCGTGACACCTGCCACCTCAGGCAGAGGGCCTCCCGCGTGCCCTCCATGGCGGGTTTCTCCCCGGAGCCGTGGCCTGGGCACTAGGAAGGCCGGCCTCCCCGACTCCCGGGAGGAGGGGCTAGCCCACTTGCGCCCTGGCCCCCAAACCCTCTGGTGCCATCTGCCTGTCTCGGCACTTCTGACTCCACAGAGCCTTTCCTACATCTGGGCTGCCTGCCGTGGCAAAGTGCAGGCGTGGGGTGAGGCCATGGCTTTGTCTTTCCAGGAAAAAATGAGCCCCTGGCCGAAGCAGCAGGCCCAGGCAGAGCCTTGAGCTTGAAGCCCAGTAGGGTCTGTGGCCCTCAGGGCCAGAGCCATGCTTTCAAGGCAGGGAAGCGGCCTGCAAGCTGAGTGGGAGTGGGGGAGGGGAGGGAGACAGCTGAAGCCGAGTCCAGAAGGGCGGCGATGGAAGAGCTGCAGCTGGGGTCAGAGCCTGGAGGGAGGGCGGGGCCTTCACTGAGGACCCCCCCCGCCCCCCGAGGCCAGCCCTAGGCCCCGGCGGTCGCGCATGCGCCCTTGGCCTGTGCTGTGTGTGGGGGCTTGAACCCAAGCCCGCAGGGCTCCCGGAGCGGCCAGAGAAAGAAGGGGCCCATGGAGAGGTAGGCGAGGTGGGCAGGGGGCGCCACCTTACTCTCCTCAGCTCCCTGAGGGAGAGAGACAGAGACAGAGACAGAGAGAGAGATCCCTGACCTCTGAGTCTCTGCCTCCACCGCTGGCTGGTGCCAACTCACGCGCCATCCCACTTCCAGCCATCACCCCCACGCCTGCCCCGGGGCCAGCCCCACCACAGAGAGGCCGGTTGGTTCCTGCTCACCTCTGTGCCGTCCCTTCCCGACCTGACCCCAGTGCAGGGGATAAGCTTCAGACAAGTCTTTCCATGTCCCTCTGCATGACAATAGACTTCCTCCCCTCTCCCATTCCACAGGCCCACCCACCCGGGACATCCACCTTTGTCATTAGCTCAGGAGAGGATGCAAGATGAGAATCTCTGCTATTGTGTGGGGAGACTCAGTTTCCCGGGTTTCCCCCCTGGACACATGTTCTTCAGCTGGGTCTGATTTTCTCCAGACAAGCTGTCTTGGGAAGGATTTGGCCAGCCCTAAGAACCTGAAGGGAAAGGGCGGAGGGGGGTTCTCTCTCTGCCCCCGACAGCCCCGAGCTGGGTCGGTCCCTCAGACCTGGCCAGGGGCAGCCCATCCCCCGGCGCCCTTCCCCGGGGCATCCAAGGGCAGGCTCGGCGCCAGCCCCACCCCGCTCGCCACTGCCCGACCATCGTCCTCCCTCGGGGGGCCTGGGCAGGACAGGGACCCGGGTGTGGGGAGGCCTCCAGATCTCAGGCCTGGCACACCGTTTACCAGGCTGCTTCCTCCTCTGACGGGGGCCCAGCACACGCCCCAGGAGACTTGGCAGCCGCCCCCAGGGCTCTAGCCTCTGGAACTCGTCCCCTTGGAAGGGGCCTGGCCCAGGTGCCAGGTTCGGCTGGTCGGCCAGCCTCCTTTGGAGAAAGCAGGCAAGCCGAGCCAGGCTTGCAGTGGCCCTGGCGTGACACCTGCCACCTCAGGCAGAGGGCCTCCCGCGTGCCCTCCATGGCGGGTTTCTCCCCGGAGCCGTGGCCTGGGCACTAGGAAGGCCGGGCCTCCCCGACTCCCGGGAGGAGGGGCTAGCCCACTTGCGCCCTGGCCCCCCAAACCCTCTGGTGCCATCTGCCTGTCTCGGCACTTCTGACTCCACAGAGCCTTTCCTACATCTGGGCTGCCTGCCGTGGCAAAGTGCAGGCGTGGGGTGCGGCCATGGCTTTGTCTTTCCAGGAAAAAATGAGCCCC
>NW_026691722.1:0-52880 GCF_020826845.1 Diceros bicornis minor
GTGGTATGGCCGTAGACGTCGGGGCCGCCGCCGGGCGCCCCTAAGAAGGCGCGCCGGGCCGCCCCGGCCCCTGTGACGCGGGCCCCCCAGGCCCCTGTCAGGCGCGCGCCCAGAGCCCTGTGGACGCGCGCCCCCAGAGCTCTGTGACGCGCGCCCCCAGAGCCCTGTGAGGCTCACAAGCCGCCGGCGCCCCGCCCCCCCCCGCCCCGCCCGCTGCCGCCGGCCCGCCGCGCTCCACCTGCCGCCGCCCGCCGCCTGCCGCCGCCGCCGCCGCCGCCCGCCGCCCTGGCCAGCCAAACCCTGCGGTGCGCTGCCCTGCCGCCCGCCCAGGGCCTGAGAGGCCTCTGGCACCCCGCGGGCGGGGGGCGGGGCGCCAGTCTAGGCGCTCTCCCGCCCCATCCCGGGAGTCTCCAGGCTCGCGCCCGCTCGGCTCGCTCCCGAGGTCGCAGGGAGATCGGGCTGCTCCGGGCCCTGCGGCGGGAGGCGTCGCGGCGTCAGGGCCCCCCGGCCCGCGCTCCTCTGAGCCCCCTCCGGCCCGAGGAGCCTCCCAGCCCGGGGCCTGGCCGCCGCTGCTCCGGGCCGGCCCCGAGGGGCCCCAAACCACCCCGAGCCACCCTGGCGACCAGAGGGCATCGGCGGAACCCCGCCGCCCTCCCTCGGTTCGCGTCGGGCGGGGGGCGGGGCACCGTTACCCCCACGCCCCCCACCGAGACTGAGACCCCGCCCACGCTCGTTCCCCCCCGTGGGGACGCAGGAGAGCTCCTGTGCGAGGGAGCGGAGAGACAGAGCCACTGAGAGGATCCAAGACACCGACCTAGACAGACCCCCACCGGCACAGACACACAGACACAGAGAGCCTCTGCAGAAGAGGCAGCTTGCCCACGGCAGGGTGGTCGTGCTTGAGCTGGGCCTCAGGCAAGGAGGCAGTGGCCCTGGGGGCAGGCAATCACTCCTGGGGCCCTAGGACGCGCAGCCTCGGTCTCAGGAGTCCGGTGCCGCTCGGGGCAATGTTGTCTCAGGGGACTCTTCCACTACCTCTGACAGACAGGGCCAGGACCAGGGGGAAGAGAGCGAGGCGCCCTGAGCGAGGGGACACGGAACATCTCAGCCAGCCAGATTCACGGTATTTTCCTTCGATGTTTTAGAAACCAAAGTGACTGCGAGATATCCACCAGGAGCCAAACGTCAATATTTCAAGTAAAGGCAGGGCCAGGAAGAAAAAGAAAAAGGATGCCGGTCACGTGGGGCCGGAAAGTTATCAAACTGGGGAAGGGGACTTCTTTGAGAAAAACAAACAAACAAAGATAAATAAATGAAAAGTGACACGTCGAGACACAGGGGCGGAAACGAACGTTTATTTTGAGTGAGATCACAAGTGAGAACAACGCACTAACTTGATTGAGACACACCCACAAACATCAGAAAATCCAGAAGCCGTGGCGTTTTGGATGAACTGCCTGAAATGCTCCCCTAACCCATTTTCCCCTGTCCTTTTGCAGACGGTCTTCTGAAAACCTTCACCAGGTTCCTGTGGTGCCTCAGCTCCGGAAGAAGTATTTGCTGCTTGTAGCTTTCTGATCCGTTGGCCCCCCCCTCCCCCTACGGGGGAACGGAATCCATTCTCTCCGACGCGACCGCGATGACGCTACACTGGTTGGGGCGGCCGAGTGAACTGCTCGGGTCTGTCGGCCCCTAGCGGCTGGGAAGAGGCCGAGGGACACAGGGAGCCCACGAGCGCGGAGTCGGGGTCACGCCGGGCCCCAGTGGGCCCGGGGTCCCGGTGGGGGGGGCCGCGAGGTTGAAGGGCTGGGCTTCGACAGCCTGCCCGCGCCTGGGCGGCTGTCGCGCACACGGCAGCAGCTGGGCAGCGGTGGGGGTGGGGGCGGGCGCGGAGGCCGGAGGGACGGCCGGTGTGCCGAGGGAGCCGCGCTGGGGGCGGTGGCAAAAGGAGAGGGAGACGGCGGGAGGCAAAAAGCCTACAGCACCCGGTATTCCCAGGCGGTCTCCCATCCAAGTACTAACCAGGCCCGACCCTGCTTAGCTTCCGAGATCAGACGAGATCGGGCGCGTTCAGGGTGGTATGGCCGTAGACGTCGGGGCCGCCGCCGGGCGCCCCTAAGAAGGCGCGCCGGGCCGCCCCGGCCCCTGTGACGCGGGCCCCCAGGCCCCTGTCAGGCGCGCGCCCAGAGCCCTGTGACGCGCGCACCCCAGAGCTCTGTGACGCGCGCCCCCCAGAGCCCTGTGAGGCTCACAAGCCGCCGGCGCCCCGCCCCCCCCCCGCCCCGCCCGCTGCCGCCGGCCCGCCGCGCTCCACCTGCCGCCGCCCGCCCGCCCGCCGCCGCCGCCTGGCCAGCCAAACCCTGCGGTGCGCTGCCCTGCCGCCCGCCCAGGGCCTGAGAGGCCTCTGGCACCCCCGCGGGCGGGGGGCGGGGCGCCAGTCTAGGCGCTCTCCCGCCCCCATCCCGGGAGTCTCCAGGCTCGCGCCCGCTCGGCTCGCTCCCGAGGTCGCAGGAGATCGGGCTGCTCCGGGCCCTGCGGCGGGAGGCGTCGCGGCGTCAGGGCCCCCCGGCCCGCGCTCCTCTGAGCCCCCTCCGGCCCGAGTGAGCCTCCCAGCCCGGGGCCTGGCCGCCGCTGCTCCGGGCCGGCCCCGAGGGGCCCCAAACCACCCCGAGCCACCCCTGGCGACCAGAGGGCATCGGCGGAACCCCGCCGCCCTCCCTCGGTTCGCGTCGGGGCGGGGGGCGGGGCACCGTTACCCCCACGCCCCCCACCGAGACTGAGACCCCGCCCACGCTCGTCCCCCCCGTGGGGACGCAGGAGAGCTCCTGCGCGAGGGAGCGGAGAGACAGAGCCACTGAGAGGATCCAAGACACCGACCTAGACAGACCCCCACCGGCACAGACACACAGACACAGAGAGCCTCTGCAGAAGAGGCAGCTTGCCCACGGCAGGGTGGTCGTTGCTTGAGCTGGGCCTCAGGCAAGGAGGCAGTGGCCCTGGGGCAGGCAATCACTCCTGGGGCCCTAGGGACGCGCAGCCTCGGTCTCAGGAGTCCGGTGCCGCTCGGGCAATGTTGTCTCAGGGGGACTCTTCACTACCTCTGACAGACAGGGCCAGGACCAGGGGGAAGAGAGCGAGGCGCCTGAGCGAGGGGACACGGAACATCTCAGCCAGCCAGATTCACGGTATTTTCCTTCGATGTTTTAGAAACCAAAGTGACTGCGAGATATCCACCAGGAGCCAAACGTCAATATTTCAAGTAAAGGCAGGGCCAGGAAGAAAAAGAAAAAGGATGCCGGTCACGTGGGGCCGGAAAGTTATCAAACTGGGGAAGGGGACTTCTTTGAGAAAAACAAACAAACAAAGATAAATAAATGAAAAGTGACACGTCGAGACACAGGGGCGGAAACGAACGTTTATTTTGAGTGAGATCACAAGTGAGAACAACGCACTAACTTGATTGAGACACACCACAAACATCAGAAAATCCAGAAGCCGTGGCGTTTTGGATGAACTGCCTGAAATGCTCCCCTAACCCATTTTCCCCCTGTCCTTTTGCAGACGGTCTTCTGAAAACCTTCACCAGGTTCCTGTGGTGCCTCAGCTCCGGAAGAAGTATTTGCTGCTTGTAGCTTTCTGATCCGTTGGCCCCCCCCTCCCCCTACGGGGGAACGGAATCCATTCTCTCCGACGCGACCGCGATGACGCTACCAACTGGTTGGGGCGGCCGAGTGAACTGCTCGGGTCTGTCGGGCCCCTAGCGGCTGGGAAGAGGCCGAGGACACAGGGAGCCCACGAGCGCGGAGTCGGGGTCACGCCGGGCCCCAGTGGGCCCGGGGTCCCGGTGGGGGGGGCCGCGAGGTTGAAGGGCTGGGCTTCGACAGCCTGCCCGCGCCTGGGCGGCTGTCGCGCACACGGGCAGCAGCTGGGCAGCGGTGGGGGTGGGGGCGGGCGCGAGGCCGGAGGGGCGGGCCGGTGTGCCGAGGGAGCCGCGCTGGGGGCGGTGGCAAAAGGAGAGGGAGACGGCGGGAGGCAAAAAGCCTACAGCACCCGGTATTCCCAGGCGGTTCTCCCATCCAAGTACTAACCAGGCCCGACCCTGCTTAGCTTCCGAGATCAGACGAGATCGGGCGCGTTCAGGGTGGTATGGCCGTAGACGTCGGGGCCGCCGCCGGGCGCCCCTAAGAAGGCGCGCCGGGCCGCCCCGGCCCCTGTGACGCGGGCCCCCCAGGCCCCTGTCAGGCGCGCGCCCAGAGCCCTTGTGACGCGCGCCCCCAGAGCTCTGTGACGCGCGCCCCCAGAGCCCTGTGAGGCTCACAAGCCGCCGGCGCCCCGCCCCCCCCCGCCCCGCCCGCTGCCGCCGGCCCGCCGCGCTCCACCTGCCGCCGCCCGCCGCCGCCGCGCCGCCAGCCGCCTGGCCAGCCAAAACCCTGCGGTGCGCTGCCCTGCCGCCCCGCCCAGGGCCTGAGAGGCCTCTGGCACCCCGCGGGCGGGGGGCGGGGCGCCAGTCTAGGCGCTCTCCCCGCCCCATCCCGGGAGTCTCCAGGCTCGCGCCCGCTCGGCTCGCTCCCGAGGTCGCAGGAGATCGGGCTGCTCCGGGCCGTGCGGCGGGAGGCGTCGCGGCCGTCAGGGCCCCCCGGCCCGCGCTCCTCTGAGCCCCCTCCGGCCCGAGGAGCCTCCCAGCCCGGGGGCCTGGCCGCCGCTGCTCCGGGCCGGCCCCGAGGGGCCCCAAACCACCCCGAGCCACCCTGGCGACCAGAGGGCATCGGCGGAACCCCGCCGCCCTCCCTCGGTTCGCGTCGGGGCGGGGGGCGGGGCACCGTTACCCCCACGGCCCCCCCACCGAGACTGAGACCCCGCCCACGCTCGTCCCCCCCGTGGGGACGCAGGAGAGCTCCTGTGCGAGGGAGCGGAGAGACAGAGCCACTGAGAGGCATCCAAGACACCGACCTAGACAGACCCCACCGGCACAGACACACAGACACAGAGAGCCTCTGCAGAAGAGGCAGCTTGCCCACGGCAGGGTGGTCGTGCTTGAGCTGGGCCTCAGGCAAGGAGGCAGTGGCCCTGGGGCAGGCAATCACTTCCTGGGGCCCTAGGACGCGCAGCCTCGGTCTCAGGAGTCCGGTGCCGCTCGGGCAATGTTGTCTCAGGGGACTCTTCCACTACCTCTGACAGACAGGGCCAGGGACCAGGGGGAAGAGAGCGAGGCGCCTGAGCGAGGGGACACGGAACATCTCAGCCAGCCAGATTCACGGTATTTTCCTTCGATGTTTTAGAAACCAAAGTGACTGCGAGATATCCACCAGGAGCCAAACGTCAATATTTCAAGTAAAGGCAGGGCCAGGAAGAAAAAGAAAAAGGATGCCGGTCACGTGGGGCCGGAAAGTTATCAAACTGGGGAAGGGGACTTCTTTGAGAAAAACAAACAAAGATAAATAAATGAAAAGTGACACGTCGAGATGAAAAGTGACACGTCGAGACACAGGGGCGGAAACGAACGTTTATTTTGAGTGAGATCACAAGTGAGAACAACGCACTAACTTGATTGAGACACACCACAAACATCAGAAAATCCAGAAGCCGTGGCGTTTTGGATGAACTGCCTGAAATGCTCCCCTAACCCATTTTCCCCTGTCCTTTTGCAGACGGTCTTCTGAAAACCTTCACCAGGTTCCTGTGGTGCCTCAGCTCCGGAAGAAGTATTTGCTGCTTGTAGCTTTCTGATCCGTTGGCCCCCCCCTCCCCCTACGGGGGAACGGAATCCATTCTCTCCGACGCGACCGCGATGACGCTACCAACTGGTTGGGGCGGCCGAGTGAACTGCTCGGGTCTGTCGGGCCCCTAGCGGCTGGGAAGAGGCCGAGGACACAGGGAGCCCACGAGCGCGGAGTCGGGGTCACGCCGGGCCCCAGTGGGCCCGGGGTCCCGGTGGGGGGGGCCGCGAGGTTGAAGGGCTGGGCTTCGACAGCCTGCCCGCGCCTGGGCGGCTGTCGCGCACACGGGCAGCAGCTGGGCAGCGGTGGGGGTGGGGGCGGGCGCGGAGGCCGGAGGGGCGGCCGGTGTGCCGAGGGAGCCGCGCTGGGGGCGGTGGCAAAAGGAGAGGGAGACGGCGGGAGGCAAAAAGCCTACAGCACCCGGTATTCCCAGGCGGTCTCCCATCCAAGTACTAACCAGGCCCGACCCTGCTTAGCTTCCGAGATCAGACGAGATCGGGCGCGTTCAGGGTGGTATGGCCGTAGACGTCGGGGCCGCCGCCGGGCGCCCCTAAGAAGGCGCGCCGGGCCGCCCCGGCCCCTGTGACGCGGGCCCCCAGGCCCCTGTCAGGCGCGCGCCCAGAGCCCTGTGACGCGCGCCCCCAGAGCTCTGTGACGCGCGCCCCCAGAGCCCTGTGAGGCTCACAAGCCGCCGGCGCCCCGCCCCCCCCCGCCCCGCCCGCTGCCGCCGGCCCGCCGCGCTCCACCTGCCGCCGCCGCCGCCGCCGCCGCCGCCTGGCCAGCCAAACCCTGCGGTGCGCTGCCCTGCCGCCCGCCCAGGGCCTGAGAGGCCTCTGGCACCCCGCGGGCGGGGGGCGGGGCGCCAGTCTAGGCGCTCTCCCGCCCCATCCCGGGAGTCTCCAGGCTCGCGCCCGCTCGGCTCGCTCCCGAGGTCGCAGGAGATCGGGCTGCTCCGGGCCGTGCGGCGGGAGGCGTCGCGGCGTCAGGGCCCCCCCGGCCCGCGCTCCTCTGAGCCCCCTCCGGCCCGAGGAGCCTCCCAGCCCGGGGCCTGGCCGCCGCTGCTCCGGGCCGGCCCCGAGGGGCCCCAAACCACCCCGAGCCACCCTGGCGACCAGAGGGCATCGGCGGAACCCCGCCGCCCTCCCTCGGTTCGCGTCGGGGCGGGGGGCGGGGCACCGTTACCCCCACGCCCCCCACCGAGACTGAGACCCCGCCCACGCTCGTCCTCCCCCGTGGGGACGCAGGAGAGCTCCTGTGCGAGGGAGCGGAGAGACAGAGCCACTGAGAGGATCCAAGACACCGACCTAGACAGACCCCCACCGGCACAGACACACAGACACAGAGAGCCTCTGCAGAAGAGGCAGCTTGCCCACGGCAGGGTGGTCGTGCTTGAGCTGGGCCTCAGGCAAGGAGGCAGTGGCCCTGGGGCAGGCAATCACTCCTGGGGCCCTAGGACGCGCAGCCTCGGTCTCAGGAGTCCGGTGCCGCTCGGGCAATGTTGTCTCAGGGGACTCTTCCACTACCTCTGACAGACAGGGCCAGGACCAGGGGGAAGAGAGCGAGGCGCCTGAGCGAGGGGACACGGAACATCTCAGCCAGCCAGATTCACGGTATTTTCCTTCGATGTTTTAGAAACCAAAGTGACTGCGAGATATCCACCAGGAGCCAAACGTCAATATTTCAAGTAAAGGCAGGGCCAGGAAGAAAAAGAAAAAGGATGCCGGTCACGTGGGGCCGGAAAGTTATCAAACTGGGGAAGGGGACTTCTTTGAGAAAAACAAACAAACAAAGATAAATAAATGAAAAGTGACACGTCGAGACACAGGGGCGGAAACGAACGTTTATTTTGAGTGAGATCACAAGTGAGAACAACGCACTAACTTGATTGAGACACACCACAAACATCAGAAAATCCAGAAGCCGTGGCGTTTTGGATGAACTGCCTGAAATGCTCCCCTAACCCATTTTCCCCTGTCCTTTTGCAGACGGTCTTCTGAAAACCTTCACCAGGTTCCTGTGGTGCCTCAGCTCCGGAAGAAGTATTTGGTGCTTGTAGCTTTCTGATCCGTTGGGCTCCACCCCCCCCCCCCACGGGGGAACGGAATCCATTCTCTCCCACGAGACCGCGATGACGCTACCAACTGGTTGGGGCGGCCGAGTGAACTGCTCGGGTCTGTCGGGCCCCTAGCGGCTGGGAAGAGGCCGAGGACACAGGGAGCCCACGAGCGCGGAGTCGGGGTCACGCCGGGCCCCAGTGGGCCCGGGGTCCCGGTGGGGGGGGCCGCGAGGTTGAAGGGCTGGGCTTCGACAGCCTGCCCGCGCCTGGGCGGCTGTCGCGCACACGGGCAGCAGCTGGGCAGCGGTGGGGGTGGGGGCGGGCGCGGAGGCCGGAGGGGCGGCCGGTGTGCCGAGGGAGCCGCGCTGGGGGCGGTGGCAAAAGGAGAGGGAGACGGCGGGAGGCAAAAAGCCTACAGCACCCGGTATTCCCAGGCGGTCTCCCATCCAAGTACTAACCAGGCCCGACCCTGCTTAGCTTCCGAGATCAGACGAGATCGGGCGCGTTCAGGGTGGTATGGCCGTAGACGTCGGGGCCGCCGCCGGGCGCCCCTAAGAAGGCGCGCCGGGCCGCCCCGGCCCCTGTGACGCGGGCCCCCAGGCCCCTGTCAGGCGCGCGCCCAGAGCCCTGTGACGCGCGCCCCCAGAGCTCTGTGACGCGCGCCCCCAGAGCCCTGTGAGGCTCACAAGCCGCCGGCGCCCCGCCCCCCCCCCGCCCCGCCCGCTGCCGCCGGCCCGCCGCGCTCCACCTGCCGCCGCCGCCGCCGCCGCCGCCGCCGCCTGGCCAGCCAAACCCTGCGGTGCGCTGCCCTGCCGCCCGCCCAGGGCCTGAGAGGCCTCTGGCACCCCGCGGGCGGGGGGCGGGGCGCCAGTCTAGGCGCTCTCCCGCCCCATCCCGGGAGTCTCCAGGCTCGCGCCCGCTCGGCTCGCTCCCGAGGTCGCAGGAGATCGGGCTGCTCCGGGCCGTGCGGCGGGAGGCGTCGCGGCGTCAGGGCCCCCCGGCCCGCGCTCCTCTGAGCCCCCTCCGGCCCGAGGAGCCTCCCAGCCCGGGGCCTGGCCGCCGCTGCTCCGGGCCGGCCCCGAGGGGCCCCAAACCACCCCGAGCCACCCTGGCGACCAGAGGGCATCGGCGGAACCCCGCCGCCCTCCCTCGGTTCGCGTCGGGGCGGGGGGCGGGGCACCGTTACCCCCACGCCCCCCACCGAGACTGAGACCCCGCCCACGCTCGTCCCCCCCGTGGGGACGCAGGAGAGCTCCTGTGCGAGGGAGCGGAGAGACAGAGCCACTGAGAGGATCCAAGACACCGACCTAGACAGACCCCCACCGGCACAGACACACAGACACAGAGAGCCTCTGCAGAAGAGGCAGCTTGCCCACGGCAGGGTGGTCGTGCTTGAGCTGGGCCTCAGGCAAGGAGGCAGTGGCCCTGGGGCAGGCAATCACTCCTGGGGCCCTAGGACGCGCAGCCTCGGTCTCAGGAGTCCGGTGCCGCTCGGGCAATGTTGTCTCAGGGGACTCTTCCACTACCTCTGACAGACAGGGCCAGGACCAGGGGGAAGAGAGCGAGGCGCCTGAGCGAGGGGACACGGAACATCTCAGCCAGCCAGATTCACGGTATTTTCCTTCGATGTTTTAGAAACCAAAGTGACTGCGAGATATCCACCAGGAGCCAAACGTCAATATTTCAAGTAAAGGCAGGGCCAGGAAGAAAAAGAAAAAGGATGCCGGTCACGTGGGGCCGGAAAGTTATCAAACTGGGGAAGGGGACTTCTTTGAGAAAAACAAACAAACAAAGATAAATAAATGAAAAGTGACACGTCGAGACACAGGGGCGGAAACGAACGTTTATTTTGAGTGAGATCACAAGTGAGAACAACGCACTAACTTGATTGAGACACACCACAAACATCAGAAAATCCAGAAGCCGTGGCGTTTTGGATGAACTGCCTGAAATGCTCCCCTAACCCATTTTCCCCTGTCCTTTTGCAGACGGTCTTCTGAAAACCTTCACCAGGTTCCTGTGGTGCCTCAGCTCCGGAAGAAGTATTTGCTGCTTGTAGCTTTCTGATCCGTTGGCCCCCCCCTCCCCCTACGGGGGAACGGAATCCATTCTCTCCGACGCGACCGCGATGACGCTACCAACTGGTTGGGGCGGCCGAGTGAACTGCTCGGGTCTGTCGGGCCCCTAGCGGCTGGGAAGAGGCCGAGGACACAGGGAGCCCACGAGCGCGGAGTCGGGGTCACGCCGGGCCCCAGTGGGCCCGGGGTCCCGGTGGGGGGGGCCGCGAGGTTGAAGGGCTGGGCTTCGACAGCCTGCCCGCGCCTGGGCGGCTGTCGCGCACACGGGCAGCAGCTGGGCAGCGGTGGGGGTGGGGGCGGGCGCGGAGGCCGGAGGGGCGGCCGGTGTGCCGAGGGAGCCGCGCTGGGGGCGGTGGCAAAAGGAGAGGGAGACGGCGGGAGGCAAAAAGCCTACAGCACCCGGTATTCCCAGGCGGTCTCCCATCCAAGTACTAACCAGGCCCGACCCTGCTTAGCTTCCGAGATCAGACGAGATCGGGCGCGTTCAGGGTGGTATGGCCGTAGACGTCGGGGCCGCCGCCGGGCGCCCCTAAGAAGGCGCGCCGGGCCGCCCCGGCCCCTGTGACGCGGGCCCCCAGGCCCCTGTCAGGCGCGCGCCCAGAGCCCTGTGACGCGCGCCCCCAGAGCTCTGTGACGCGCGCCCCCAGAGCCCTGTGAGGCTCACAAGCCGCCGGCGCCCCGCCCCCCCCCCGCCCCGCCCGCTGCCGCCGGCCCGCCGCGCTCCACCTGCCGCCGCCGCCGCCGCCGCCGCCGCCGCCGCCCGCCGCCGCCGCCTGGCCAGCCAAACCCTGCGGTGCGCTGCCCTGCCGCCCGCCCAGGGCCTGAGAGGCCTCTGGCACCCCGCGGGCGGGGGGCGGGGCGCCAGTCTAGGCGCTCTCCCGCCCCATCCCGGGAGTCTCCAGGCTCGCGCCCGCTCGGCTCGCTCCCGAGGTCGCAGGAGATCGGGCTGCTCCGGGCCCTGCGGCGGGAGGCGTCGCGGCGTCAGGGCCCCCCGGCCCGCGCTCCTCTGAGCCCCCTCCGGCCCGAGGAGCCTCCCAGCCCGGGGCCTGGCCGCCGCTGCTCCGGGCCGGCCCCGAGGGGCCCCAAACCACCCCGAGCCACCCTGGCGACCAGAGGGCATCGGCGGAACCCCGCCGCCCTCCCTCGGTTCGCGTCGGGGCGGGGGGCGGGGCACCGTTACCCCCACGCCCCCCACCGAGACTGAGACCCCGCCCACGCTCGTCCCCCCCGTGGGGACGCAGGAGAGCTCCTGTGCGAGGGAGCGGAGAGACAGAGCCACTGAGAGGATCCAAGACACCGACCTAGACAGACCCCCACCGGCACAGACACACAGACACAGAGAGCCTCTGCAGAAGAGGCAGCTTGCCCACGGCAGGGTGGTCGTGCTTGAGCTGGGCCTCAGGCAAGGAGGCAGTGGCCCTGGGGCAGGCAATCACTCCTGGGGCCCTAGGACGCGCAGCCTCGGTCTCAGGAGTCCGGTGCCGCTCGGGCAATGTTGTCTCAGGGGACTCTTCCACTACCTCTGACAGACAGGGCCAGGACCAGGGGGAAGAGAGCGAGGCGCCTGAGCGAGGGGACACGGAACATCTCAGCCAGCCAGATTCACGGTATTTTCCTTCGATGTTTTAGAAACCAAAGTGACTGCGAGATATCCACCAGGAGCCAAACGTCAATATTTCAAGTAAAGGCAGGGCCAGGAAGAAAAAGAAAAAGGATGCCGGTCACGTGGGGCCGGAAAGTTATCAAACTGGGGAAGGGGACTTCTTTGAGAAAAACAAACAAACAAAGATAAATAAATGAAAAGTGACACGTCGAGACACAGGGGCGGAAACGAACGTTTATTTTGAGTGAGATCACAAGTGAGAACAACGCACTAACTTGATTGAGACACACCACAAACATCAGAAAATCCAGAAGCCGTGGCGTTTTGGATGAACTGCCTGAAATGCTCCCCTAACCCATTTTCCCCTGTCCTTTTGCAGACGGTCTTCTGAAAACCTTCACCAGGTTCCTGTGGTGCCTCAGCTCCGGAAGAAGTATTTGCTGCTTGTAGCTTTCTGATCCGTTGGCCCCCCCCTCCCCCTACGGGGGAACGGAATCCATTCTCTCCGACGCGACCGCGATGACGCTACCAACTGGTTGGGGCGGCCGAGTGAACTGCTCGGGTCTGTCGGGCCCCTAGCGGCTGGGAAGAGGCCGAGGACACAGGGAGCCCACGAGCGCGGAGTCGGGGTCACGCCGGGCCCCAGTGGGCCCGGGGTCCCGGTGGGGGGGGCCGCGAGGTTGAAGGGCTGGGCTTCGACAGCCTGCCCGCGCCTGGGCGGCTGTCGCGCACACGGGCAGCAGCTGGGCAGCGGTGGGGGTGGGGGCGGGCGCGGAGGCCGGAGGGGCGGCCGGTGTGCCGAGGGAGCCGCGCTGGGGGCGGTGGCAAAAGGAGAGGGAGACGGCGGGAGGCAAAAAGCCTACAGCACCCGGTATTCCCAGGCGGTCTCCCATCCAAGTACTAACCAGGCCCGACCCTGCTTAGCTTCCGAGATCAGACGAGATCGGGCGCGTTCAGGGTGGTATGGCCGTAGACGTCGGGGCCGCCGCCGGGCGCCCCTAAGAAGGCGCGCCGGGCCGCCCCGGCCCCTGTGACGCGGGCCCCCAGGCCCCTGTCAGGCGCGCGCCCAGAGCCCTGTGACGCGCGCCCCCAGAGCTCTGTGACGCGCGCCCCCAGAGCCCTGTGAGGCTCACAAGCCGCCGGCGCCCCGCCCCCCCCCGCCCCGCCCGCTGCCGCCGGCCCGCCGCGCTCCACCTGCCGCCGCCGCCGCCGCCGCCGCCGCCTGGCCAGCCAAACCCTGCGGTGCGCTGCCCTGCCGCCCGCCCAGGGCCTGAGAGGCCTCTGGCACCCCGCGGGCGGGGGGCGGGGCGCCAGTCTAGGCGCTCTCCCGCCCCATCCCGGGAGTCTCCAGGCTCGCGCCCGCTCGGCTCGCTCCCGAGGTCGCAGGAGATCGGGCTGCTCCGGGCCGTGCGGCGGGAGGCGTCGCGGCGTCAGGGCCCCCCGGCCCGCGCTCCTCTGAGCCCCCTCCGGCCCGAGGAGCCTCCCAGCCCGGGGCCTGGCCGCCGCTGCTCCGGGCCGGCCCCGAGGGGCCCCAAACCACCCCGAGCCACCCTGGCGACCAGAGGGCATCGGCGGAACCCCGCCGCCCTCCCTCGGTTCGCGTCGGGGCGGGGGGCGGGGCACCGTTACCCCCACGCCCCCCACCGAGACTGAGACCCCGCCCACGCTCGTCCCCCCCGTGGGGACGCAGGAGAGCTCCTGTGCGAGGGAGCGGAGAGACAGAGCCACTGAGAGGATCCAAGACACCGACCTAGACAGACCCCCACCGGCACAGACACACAGACACAGAGAGCCTCTGCAGAAGAGGCAGCTTGCCCACGGCAGGGTGGTCGTGCTTGAGCTGGGCCTCAGGCAAGGAGGCAGTGGCCCTGGGGCAGGCAATCACTCCTGGGGCCCTAGGACGCGCAGCCTCGGTCTCAGGAGTCCGGTGCCGCTCGGGCAATGTTGTCTCAGGGGACTCTTCCACTACCTCTGACAGACAGGGCCAGGACCAGGGGGAAGAGAGCGAGGCGCCTGAGCGAGGGGACACGGAACATCTCAGCCAGCCAGATTCACGGTATTTTCCTTCGATGTTTTAGAAACCAAAGTGACTGCGAGATATCCACCAGGAGCCAAACGTCAATATTTCAAGTAAAGGCAGGGCCAGGAAGAAAAAGAAAAAGGATGCCGGTCACGTGGGGCCGGAAAGTTATCAAACTGGGGAAGGGGACTTCTTTGAGAAAAACAAACAAACAAAGATAAATAAATGAAAAGTGACACGTCGAGACACAGGGGCGGAAACGAACGTTTATTTTGAGTGAGATCACAAGTGAGAACAACGCACTAACTTGATTGAGACACACCACAAACATCAGAAAATCCAGAAGCCGTGGCGTTTTGGATGAACTGCCTGAAATGCTCCCCTAACCCATTTTCCCCTGTCCTTTTGCAGACGGTCTTCTGAAAACCTTCACCAGGTTCCTGTGGTGCCTCAGCTCCGGAAGAAGTATTTGCTGCTTGTAGCTTTCTGATCCGTTGGCCCCCCCCTCCCCCTACGGGGGAACGGAATCCATTCTCTCCAACGCGACCGCGATGACGCTACCAACTGGTTGGGGCGGCCGAGTGAACTGCTCGGGTCTGTCGGGCCCCTAGCGGCTGGGAAGAGGCCGAGGACACAGGGAGCCCACGAGCGCGGAGTCGGGGTCACGCCGGGCCCCAGTGGGCCCGGGGTCCCGGTGGGGGGGGCCGCGAGGTTGAAGGGCTGGGCTTCGACAGCCTGCCCGCGCCTGGGCGGCTGTCGCGCACACGGGCAGCAGCTGGGCAGCGGTGGGGGTGGGGGCGGGCGCGGAGGCCGGAGGGGCGGCCGGTGTGCCGAGGGAGCCGCGCTGGGGGCGGTGGCAAAAGGAGAGGGAGACGGCGGGAGGCAAAAAGCCTACAGCACCCGGTATTCCCAGGCGGTCTCCCATCCAAGTACTAACCAGGCCCGACCCTGCTTAGCTTCCGAGATCAGACGAGATCGGGCGCGTTCAGGGTGGTATGGCCGTAGACGTCGGGGCCGCCGCCGGGCGCCCCTAAGAAGGCGCGCCGGGCCGCCCCGGCCCCTGTGACGCGGGCCCCCAGGCCCCTGTCAGGCGCGCGCCCAGAGCCCTGTGACGCGCGCCCCCAGAGCTCTGTGACGCGCGCCCCCAGAGCCCTGTGAGGCTCACAAGCCGCCGGCGCCCCGCCCCCCCCCGCCCCGCCCGCTGCCGCCGGCCCGCCGCGCTCCACCTGCCGCCGCCGCCGCCGCCGCCGCCGCCTGGCCAGCCAAACCCTGCGGTGCGCTGCCCTGCCGCCCGCCCAGGGCCTGAGAGGCCTCTGGCACCCCGCGGGCGGGGGGCGGGGCGCCAGTCTAGGCGCTCTCCCGCCCCATCCCGGGAGTCTCCAGGCTCGCGCCCGCTCGGCTCGCTCCCGAGGTCGCAGGAGATCGGGCTGCTCCGGGCCCTGCGGCGGGAGGCGTCGCGGCGTCAGGGCCCCCCGGCCCGCGCTCCTCTGAGCCCCCTCCGGCCCGAGGAGCCTCCCAGCCCGGGGCCTGGCCGCCGCTGCTCCGGGCCGGCCCCGAGGGGCCCCAAACCACCCCGAGCCACCCTGGCGACCAGAGGGCATCGGCGGAACCCCGCCGCCCTCCCTCGGTTCGCGTCGGGGCGGGGGGCGGGGCACCGTTACCCCCACGCCCCCCACCGAGACTGAGACCCCGCCCACGCTCGTCCCCCCCGTGGGGACGCAGGAGAGCTCCTGCGCGAGGGAGCGGAGAGACAGAGCCACTGAGAGGATCCAAGACACCGACCTAGACAGACCCCCACCGGCACAGACACACAGACACAGAGAGCCTCTGCAGAAGAGGCAGCTTGCCCACGGCAGGGTGGTCGTGCTTGAGCTGGGCCTCAGGCAAGGAGGCAGTGGCCCTGGGGCAGGCAATCACTCCTGGGGCCCTAGGACGCGCAGCCTCGGTCTCAGGAGTCCGGTGCCGCTCGGGCAATGTTGTCTCAGGGGACTCTTCCACTACCTCTGACAGACAGGGCCAGGACCAGGGGGAAGAGAGCGAGGCGCCTGAGCGAGGGGACACGGAACATCTCAGCCAGCCAGATTCACGGTATTTTCCTTCGATGTTTTAGAAACCAAAGTGACTGCGAGATATCCACCAGGAGCCAAACGTCAATATTTCAAGTAAAGGCAGGGCCAGGAAGAAAAAGAAAAAGGATGCCGGTCACGTGGGGCCGGAAAGTTATCAAACTGGGGAAGGGGACTTCTTTGAGAAAAACAAACAAACAAAGATAAATAAATGAAAAGTGACACGTCGAGACACAGGGGCGGAAACGAACGTTTATTTTGAGTGAGATCACAAGTGAGAACAACGCACTAACTTGATTGAGACACACCACAAACATCAGAAAATCCAGAAGCCGTGGCGTTTTGGATGAACTGCCTGAAATGCTCCCCTAACCCATTTTCCCCTGTCCTTTTGCAGACGGTCTTCTGAAAACCTTCACCAGGTTCCTGTGGTGCCTCAGCTCCGGAAGAAGTATTTGCTGCTTGTAGCTTTCTGATCCGTTGGCCCCCCCCTCCCCCTACGGGGGAACGGAATCCATTCTCTCCGACGCGACCGCGATGACGCTACCAACTGGTTGGGGCGGCCGAGTGAACTGCTCGGGTCTGTCGGGCCCCTAGCGGCTGGGAAGAGGCCGAGGACACAGGGAGCCCACGAGCGCGGAGTCGGGGTCACGCCGGGCCCCAGTGGGCCCGGGGTCCCGGTGGGGGGGGCCGCGAGGTTGAAGGGCTGGGCTTCGACAGCCTGCCCGCGCCTGGGCGGCTGTCGCGCACACGGGCAGCAGCTGGGCAGCGGTGGGGGTGGGGGCGGGCGCGGAGGCCGGAGGGGCGGCCGGTGTGCCGAGGGAGCCGCGCTGGGGGCGGTGGCAAAAGGAGAGGGAGACGGCGGGAGGCAAAAAGCCTACAGCACCCGGTATTCCCAGGCGGTCTCCCATCCAAGTACTAACCAGGCCCGACCCTGCTTAGCTTCCGAGATCAGACGAGATCGGGCGCGTTCAGGGTGGTATGGCCGTAGACGTCGGGGCCGCCGCCGGGCGCCCCTAAGAAGGCGCGCCGGGCCGCCCCGGCCCCTGTGACGCGGGCCCCCAGGCCCCTGTCAGGCGCGCGCCCAGAGCCCTGTGACGCGCGCCCCCAGAGCTCTGTGACGCGCGCCCCCAGAGCCCTGTGAGGCTCACAAGCCGCCGGCGCCCCGCCCCCCCCCCCCCCGCCCCGCCCGCTGCCGCCGGCCCGCCGCGCTCCACCTGCCGCCGCCGCCGCCGCCGCCGCCGCCGCCGCCGCCGCCGCCTGGCCAGCCAAACCCTGCGGTGCGCTGCCCTGCCGCCCGCCCAGGGCCTGAGAGGCCTCTGGCACCCCGCGGGCGGGGGGCGGGGCGCCAGTCTAGGCGCTCTCCCGCCCCATCCCGGGAGTCTCCAGGCTCGCGCCCCGCTCGGCTCGCTCCCGAGGTCGCAGGAGATCGGGCTGCTCCGGGCCCTGCGGCGGGAGGCGTCGCGGCGTCAGGGCCCCCCGGCCCGCGCTCCTCTGAGCCCCCTCCGGCCCGAGGAGCCTCCCAGCCCGGGGCCTGGCCGCCGCTGCTCCGGGCCGGCCCCGAGGGGCCCCAAACCACCCCGAGCCACCCTGGCGACCAGAGGGCATCGGCGGAACCCCGCCGCCCTCCCTCGGTTCGCGTCGGGGCGGGGGGCGGGGCACCGTTACCCCCACGCCCCCCACCGAGACTGAGACCCCGCCCACGCTCGTCCCCCCCGTGGGGACGCAGGAGAGCTCCTGCGCGAGGGAGCGGAGAGACAGAGCCACTGAGAGGATCCAAGACACCGACCTAGACAGACCCCCACCGGCACAGACACACAGACACAGAGAGCCTCTGCAGAAGAGGCAGCTTGCCCACGGCAGGGTGGTCGTGCTTGAGCTGGGCCTCAGGCAAGGAGGCAGTGGCCCTGGGGCAGGCAATCACTCCTGGGGCCCTAGGACGCGCAGCCTCGGTCTCAGGAGTCCGGTGCCGCTCGGGCAATGTTGTCTCAGGGGACTCTTCCACTACCTCTGACAGACAGGGCCAGGACCAGGGGGAAGAGAGCGAGGCGCCTGAGCGAGGGGACACGGAACATCTCAGCCAGCCAGATTCACGGTATTTTCCTTCGATGTTTTAGAAACCAAAGTGACTGCGAGATATCCACCAGGAGCCAAACGTCAATATTTCAAGTAAAGGCAGGGCCAGGAAGAAAAAGAAAAAGGATGCCGGTCACGTGGGGCCGGAAAGTTATCAAACTGGGGAAGGGGACTTCTTTGAGAAAAACAAACAAACAAAGATAAATAAATGAAAAGTGACACGTCGAGACACAGGGGCGGAAACGAACGTTTATTTTGAGTGAGATCACAAGTGAGAACAACGCACTAACTTGATTGAGACACACCACAAACATCAGAAAATCCAGAAGCCGTGGCGTTTTGGATGAACTGCCTGAAATGCTCCCCTAACCCATTTTCCCCTGTCCTTTTGCAGACGGTCTTCTGAAAACCTTCACCAGGTTCCTGTGGTGCCTCAGCTCCGGAAGAAGTATTTGCTGCTTGTAGCTTTCTGATCCGTTGGCCCCCCCCTCCCCCTACGGGGGAACGGAATCCATTCTCTCCGACGCGACCGCGATGACGCTACCAACTGGTTGGGGCGGCCGAGTGAACTGCTCGGGTCTGTCGGGCCCCTAGCGGCTGGGAAGAGGCCGAGGACACAGGGAGCCCACGAGCGCGGAGTCGGGGTCACGCCGGGCCCCAGTGGGCCCGGGGTCCCGGTGGGGGGGGCCGCGAGGTTGAAGGGCTGGGCTTCGACAGCCTGCCCGCGCCTGGGCGGCTGTCGCGCACACGGGCAGCAGCTGGGCAGCGGTGGGGGTGGGGGCGGGCGCGGAGGCCGGAGGGGCGGCCGGTGTGCCGAGGGAGCCGCGCTGGGGGCGGTGGCAAAAGGAGAGGGAGACGGCGGGAGGCAAAAAGCCTACAGCACCCGGTATTCCCAGGCGGTCTCCCATCCAAGTACTAACCAGGCCCGACCCTGCTTAGCTTCCGAGATCAGACGAGATCGGGCGCGTTCAGGGTGGTATGGCCGTAGACGTCGGGGCCGCCGCCGGGCGCCCCTAAGAAGGCGCGCCGGGCCGCCCCGGCCCCTGTGACGCGGGCCCCCAGGCCCCTGTCAGGCGCGCGCCCAGAGCCCTGTGACGCGCGCCCCCAGAGCTCTGTGACGCGCGCCCCCCAGAGCCCTGTGAGGCTCACAAGCCGCCGGCGCCCCGCCCCCCCCCCCGCCCCGCCCGCTGCCGCCGGCCCGCCGCGCTCCACCTGCCGCCGCCGCCGCCGCCGCCGCCGCCGCCTGGCCAGCCAAACCCTGCGGTGCGCTGCCCTGCCGCCCGCCCAGGGCCTGAGAGGCCTCTGGCACCCCGCGGGCGGGGGGCGGGGCGCCAGTCTAGGCGCTCTCCCGCCCCATCCCGGGAGTCTCCAGGCTCGCGCCCGCTCGGCTCGCTCCCGAGGTCGCAGGAGATCGGGCTGCTCCGGGCCGTGCGGCGGGAGGCGTCGCGGCGTCAGGGCCCCCCGGCCCGCGCTCCTCTGAGCCCCCTCCGGCCCGAGGAGCCTCCCAGCCCGGGGCCTGGCCGCCGCTGCTCCGGGCCGGCCCCGAGGGGCCCCAAACCACCCCGAGCCACCCTGGCGACCAGAGGGCATCGGCGGAACCCCGCCGCCCTCCCTCGGTTCGCGTCGGGGCGGGGGGCGGGGCACCGTTACCCCCACGCCCCCCACCGAGACTGAGACCCCGCCCACGCTCGTCCCCCCCGTGGGGACGCAGGAGAGCTCCTGTGCGAGGGAGCGGAGAGACAGAGCCACTGAGAGGATCCAAGACACCGACCTAGACAGACCCCCACCGGCACAGACACACAGACACAGAGAGCCTCTGCAGAAGAGGCAGCTTGCCCACGGCAGGGTGGTCGTGCTTGAGCTGGGCCTCAGGCAAGGAGGCAGTGGCCCTGGGGCAGGCAATCACTCCTGGGGCCCTAGGACGCGCAGCCTCGGTCTCAGGAGTCCGGTGCCGCTCGGGCAATGTTGTCTCAGGGGACTCTTCCACTACCTCTGACAGACAGGGCCAGGACCAGGGGGAAGAGAGCGAGGCGCCTGAGCGAGGGGACACGGAACATCTCAGCCAGCCAGATTCACGGTATTTTCCTTCGATGTTTTAGAAACCAAAGTGACTGCGAGATATCCACCAGGAGCCAAACGTCAATATTTCAAGTAAAGGCAGGGCCAGGAAGAAAAAGAAAAAGGATGCCGGTCACGTGGGGCCGGAAAGTTATCAAACTGGGGAAGGGGACTTCTTTGAGAAAAACAAACAAACAAAGATAAATAAATGAAAAGTGACACGTCGAGACACAGGGGCGGAAACGAACGTTTATTTTGAGTGAGATCACAAGTGAGAACAACGCACTAACTTGATTGAGACACACCACAAACATCAGAAAATCCAGAAGCCGTGGCGTTTTGGATGAACTGCCTGAAATGCTCCCCTAACCCATTTTCCCCTGTCCTTTTGCAGACGGTCTTCTGAAAACCTTCACCAGGTTCCTGTGGTGCCTCAGCTCCGGAAGAAGTATTTGCTGCTTGTAGCTTTCTGATCCGTTGGCCCCCCCCTCCCCCTACGGGGGAACGGAATCCATTCTCTCCGACGCGACCGCGATGACGCTACCAACTGGTTGGGGCGGCCGAGTGAACTGCTCGGGTCTGTCGGGCCCCTAGCGGCTGGGAAGAGGCCGAGGACACAGGGAGCCCACGAGCGCGGAGTCGGGGTCACGCCGGGCCCCAGTGGGCCCGGGGTCCCGGTGGGGGGGGCCGCGAGGTTGAAGGGCTGGGCTTCGACAGCCTGCCCGCGCCTGGGCGGCTGTCGCGCACACGGGCAGCAGCTGGGCAGCGGTGGGGGTGGGGGCGGGCGCGGAGGCCGGAGGGGCGGCCGGTGTGCCGAGGGAGCCGCGCTGGGGGCGGTGGCAAAAGGAGAGGGAGACGGCGGGAGGCAAAAAGCCTACAGCACCCGGTATTCCCAGGCGGTCTCCCATCCAAGTACTAACCAGGCCCGACCCTGCTTAGCTTCCGAGATCAGACGAGATCGGGCGCGTTCAGGGTGGTATGGCCGTAGACGTCGGGGCCGCCGCCGGGCGCCCCTAAGAAGGCGCGCCGGGCCGCCCCGGCCCCTGTGACGCGGGCCCCCAGGCCCCTGTCAGGCGCGCGCCCAGAGCCCTGTGACGCGCGCCCCCAGAGCTCTGTGACGCGCGCCCCCAGAGCCCTGTGAGGCTCACAAGCCGCCGGCGCCCCGCCCCCCCCCCCCCCGCCCCGCCCGCTGCCGCCGGCCCGCCGCGCTCCACCTGCCGCCGCCGCCGCCGCCGCCGCCGCCGCCGCCGCCGCCGCCGCCGCCGCCTGGCCAGCCAAACCCTGCGGTGCGCTGCCCTGCCGCCCGCCCAGGGCCTGAGAGGCCTCTGGCACCCCGCGGGCGGGGGGCGGGGCGCCAGTCTAGGCGCTCTCCCGCCCCATCCCGGGAGTCTCCAGGCTCGCGCCCGCTCGGCTCGCTCCCGAGGTCGCAGGAGATCGGGCTGCTCCGGGCCGTGCGGCGGGAGGCGTCGCGGCGTCAGGGCCCCCCGGCCCGCGCTCCTCTGAGCCCCCTCCGGCCCGAGGAGCCTCCCAGCCCGGGGCCTGGCCGCCGCTGCTCCGGGCCGGCCCCGAGGGGCCCCAAACCACCCCGAGCCACCCTGGCGACCAGAGGGCATCGGCGGAACCCCGCCGCCCTCCCTCGGTTCGCGTCGGGGCGGGGGGCGGGGCACCGTTACCCCCACGCCCCCCACCGAGACTGAGACCCCGCCCACGCTCGTCCCCCCCCGTGGGGACGCAGGAGAGCTCCTGTGCGAGGGAGCGGAGAGACAGAGCCACTGAGAGGATCCAAGACACCGACCTAGACAGACCCCCACCGGCACAGACACACAGACACAGAGAGCCTCTGCAGAAGAGGCAGCTTGCCCACGGCAGGGTGGTCGTGCTTGAGCTGGGCCTCAGGCAAGGAGGCAGTGGCCCTGGGGCAGGCAATCACTCCTGGGGCCCTAGGACGCGCAGCCTCGGTCTCAGGAGTCCGGTGCCGCTCGGGCAATGTTGTCTCAGGGGACTCTTCCACTACCTCTGACAGACAGGGCCAGGACCAGGGGGAAGAGAGCGAGGCGCCTGAGCGAGGGGACACGGAACATCTCAGCCAGCCAGATTCACGGTATTTTCCTTCGATGTTTTAGAAACCAAAGTGACTGCGAGATATCCACCAGGAGCCAAACGTCAATATTTCAAGTAAAGGCAGGGCCAGGAAGAAAAAGAAAAAGGATGCCGGTCACGTGGGGCCGGAAAGTTATCAAACTGGGGAAGGGGACTTCTTTGAGAAAAACAAACAAACAAAGATAAATAAATGAAAAGTGACACGTCGAGACACAGGGGCGGAAACGAACGTTTATTTTGAGTGAGATCACAAGTGAGAACAACGCACTAACTTGATTGAGACACACCACAAACATCAGAAAATCCAGAAGCCGTGGCGTTTTGGATGAACTGCCTGAAATGCTCCCCTAACCCATTTTCCCCTGTCCTTTTGCAGACGGTCTTCTGAAAACCTTCACCAGGTTCCTGTGGTGCCTCAGCTCCGGAAGAAGTATTTGGTGCTTGTAGCTTTCTGATCCGTTGGGCTCCACCCCCCCCCCCCACGGGGGAACGGAATCCATTCTCTCCCACGAGACCGCGATGACGCTACCAACTGGTTGGGGCGGCCGAGTGAACTGCTCGGGTCTGTCGGGCCCCTAGCGGCTGGGAAGACGCCGAGGACACAGGGAGCCCACGAGCGCGGAGTCGGGGTCACGCCGGGCCCCAGTGGGCCCGGGGTCCCGGTGGGGGGGGCCGCGAGGTTGAAGGGCTGGGCTTCGACAGCCTGCCCGCGCCTGGGCGGCTGTCGCGCACACGGGCAGCAGCTGGGCAGCGGTGGGGGTGGGGGCGGGCGCGGAGGCCGGAGGGGCGGCCGGTGTGCCGAGGGAGCCGCGCTGGGGGCGGTGGCAAAAGGAGAGGGAGACGGCGGGAGGCAAAAAGCCTACAGCACCCGGTATTCCCAGGCGGTCTCCCATCCAAGTACTAACCAGGCCCGACCCTGCTTAGCTTCCGAGATCAGACGAGATCGGGCGCGTTCAGGGTGGTATGGCCGTAGACGTCGGGGCCGCCGCCGGGCGCCCCTAAGAAGGCGCGCCGGGCCGCCCCGGCCCCTGTGACGCGGGCCCCCAGGCCCCTGTCAGGCGCGCGCCCAGAGCCCTGTGACGCGCGCCCCCAGAGCTCTGTGACGCGCGCCCCCAGAGCCCTGTGAGGCTCACAAGCCGCCGGCGCCCCGCCCCCCCCCCGCCCCGCCCGCTGCCGCCGGCCCGCCGCGCTCCACCTGCCGCCGCCGCCGCCGCCGCCGCCGCCGCCTGGCCAGCCAAACCCTGCGGTGCGCTGCCCTGCCGCCCGCCCAGGGCCT
This sequence comes from Diceros bicornis minor, assembly GCF_020826845.1. Taxonomy (NCBI): domain Eukaryota; kingdom Metazoa; phylum Chordata; class Mammalia; order Perissodactyla; family Rhinocerotidae; genus Diceros; species Diceros bicornis. The sequence goes on from NW_026691722.1 coordinate 23,051, forward strand.
GAGAGACCTCTGGCACCCCGCGGGCGGGGGGCGGGGCGCCAGTCTAGGCGCTCTCCCGCCCCATCCCGGGAGTCTCCAGGCTCGCGCCCGCTCGGCTCGCTCCCGAGGTCGCAGGAGATCGGGCTGCTCCGGGCCGTGCGGCGGGAGGCGTCGCGGCGTCAGGGCCCCCCGGCCCGCGCTCCTCTGAGCCCCCTCCGGCCCGAGGAGCCTCCCAGCCCGGGGCCTGGCCGCCGCTGCTCCGGGCCGGCCCCGAGGGGCCCCAAACCACCCCGAGCCACCCTGGCGACCAGAGGGCATCGGCGGAACCCCGCCGCCCTCCCTCGGTTCGCGTCGGGGCGGGGGGCGGGGCACCGTTACCCCCACGCCCCCCACCGAGACTGAGACCCCGCCCACGCTCGTCCCCCCCGTGGGGACGCAGGAGAGCTCCTGTGCGAGGGAGCGGAGAGACAGAGCCACTGAGAGGATCCAAGACACCGACCTAGACAGACCCCCACCGGCACAGACACACAGACACAGAGAGCCTCTGCAGAAGAGGCAGCTTGCCCACGGCAGGGTGGTCGTGCTTGAGCTGGGCCTCAGGCAAGGAGGCAGTGGCCCTGGGGCAGGCAATCACTCCTGGGGCCCTAGGACGCGCAGCCTCGGTCTCAGGAGTCCGGTGCCGCTCGGGCAATGTTGTCTCAGGGGACTCTTCCACTACCTCTGACAGACAGGGCCAGGACCAGGGGGAAGAGAGCGAGGCGCCTGAGCGAGGGGACACGGAACATCTCAGCCAGCCAGATTCACGGTATTTTCCTTCGATGTTTTAGAAACCAAAGTGACTGCGAGATATCCACCAGGAGCCAAACGTCAATATTTCAAGTAAAGGCAGGGCCAGGAAGAAAAAGAAAAAGGATGCCGGTCACGTGGGGCCGGAAAGTTATCAAACTGGGGAAGGGGACTTCTTTGAGAAAAACAAACAAACAAAGATAAATAAATGAAAAGTGACACGTCGAGACACAGGGGCGGAAACGAACGTTTATTTTGAGTGAGATCACAAGTGAGAACAACGCACTAACTTGATTGAGACACACCACAAACATCAGAAAATCCAGAAGCCGTGGCGTTTTGGATGAACTGCCTGAAATGCTCCCCTAACCCATTTTCCCCTGTCCTTTTGCAGACGGTCTTCTGAAAACCTTCACCAGGTTCCTGTGGTGCCTCAGCTCCGGAAGAAGTATTTGCTGCTTGTAGCTTTCTGATCCGTTGGGCTCCACCCCCCCCCCCCACGGGGGAACGGAATCCATTCTCTCCCACGAGACCGCGATGACGCTACCAACTGGTTGGGGCGGCCGAGTGAACTGCTCGGGTCTGTCGGGCCCCTAGCGGCTGGGAAGAGGCCGAGACACAGGAGCCCACGAGCGCGGAGTCGGGGTCACGCCGGGCCCCAGTGGGCCCGGGGTCCCGGTGGGGGGGGCCGCGAGGTTGAAGGGCTGGGCTTCGACAGCCTGCCCGCGCCTGGGCGGCTGTCGCGCACACGGGCAGCAGCTGGGCAGCGGTGGGGGTGGGGGCGGGCGCGGAGGCCGGAGGGGCGGCCGGTGTGCCGAGGGAGCCGCGCTGGGGGCGGTGGCAAAAGGAGAGGGAGACGGCGGGAGGCAAAAAGCCTACAGCACCCGGTATTCCCAGGCGGTCTCCCATCCAAGTACTAACCAGGCCCGACCCTGCTTAGCTTCCGAGATCAGACGAGATCGGGCGCGTTCAGGGTGGTATGGCCGTAGACGTCGGGGCCGCCGCCGGGCGCCCCTAAGAAGGCGCGCCGGGCCGCCCCGGCCCCTGTGACGCGGGCCCCCAGGCCCCTGTCAGGCGCGCGCCCAGAGCCCTGTGACGCGCGCCCCCAGAGCTCTGTGACGCGCGCCCCCAGAGCCCTGTGAGGCTCACAAGCCGCCGGCGCCCCGCCCCCCCCCCGCCCCGCCCGCTGCCGCCGGCCCGCCGCGCTCCACCTGCCGCCGCCGCCGCCGCCGCCGCCGCCGCCGCCTGGCCAGCCAAACCCTGCGGTGCGCTGCCCTGCCGCCCGCCCAGGGCCTGAGAGGCCTCTGGCACCCCGCGGGCGGGGGGCGGGGCGCCAGTCTAGGCGCTCTCCCGCCCCATCCCGGGAGTCTCCAGGCTCGCGCCCGCTCGGCTCGCTCCCGAGGTCGCAGGAGATCGGGCTGCTCCGGGCCGTGCGGCGGGAGGCGTCGCGGCGTCAGGGCCCCCCGGCCCGCGCTCCTCTGAGCCCCCTCCGGCCCGAGGAGCCTCCCAGCCCGGGGCCTGGCCGCCGCTGCTCCGGGCCGGCCCCGAGGGGCCCCAAACCACCCCGAGCCACCCTGGCGACCAGAGGGCATCGGCGGAACCCCGCCGCCCTCCCTCGGTTCGCGTCGGGGTGGGGGGCGGGGCACCGTTACCCCCACGCCCCCCACCGAGCCTGAGACCCCGCCCACGCTCGTCCCCCCCCGTGGGGACGCAGGAGAGCTCCTGCGCGAGGGAGCGGAGAGACAGAGCCACTGAGAGGATCCAAGACACCGACCTAGACAGACCCCCACCGGCACAGACACACAGACACAGAGAGCCTCTGCAGAAGAGGCAGCTTGCCCACGGCAGGGTGGTCGTGCTTGAGCTGGGCCTCAGGCAAGGAGGCAGTGGCCCTGGGGCAGGCAATCACTCCTGGGGCCCTAGGACGCGCAGCCTCGGTCTCAGGAGTCCGGTGCCGCTCGGGCAATGTTGTCTCAGGGGACTCTTCCACTACCTCTGACAGACAGGGCCAGGACCAGGGGGAAGAGAGCGAGGCGCCTGAGCGAGGGGACACGGAACATCTCAGCCAGCCAGATTCACGGTATTTTCCTTCGATGTTTTAGAAACCAAAGTGACTGCGAGATATCCACCAGGAGCCAAACGTCAATATTTCAAGTAAAGGCAGGGCCAGGAAGAAAAAGAAAAAGGATGCCGGTCACGTGGGGCCGGAAAGTTATCAAACTGGGGAAGGGGACTTCTTTGAGAAAAACAAACAAACAAAGATAAATAAATGAAAAGTGACACGTCGAGACACAGGGGCGGAAACGAACGTTTATTTTGAGTGAGATCACAAGTGAGAACAACGCACTAACTTGATTGAGACACACCACAAACATCAGAAAATCCAGAAGCCGTGGCGTTTTGGATGAACTGCCTGAAATGCTCCCCTAACCCATTTTCCCCTGTCCTTTTGCAGACGGTCTTCTGAAAACCTTCACCAGGTTCCTGTGGTGCCTCAGCTCCGGAAGAAGTATTTGCTGCTTGTAGCTTTCTGATCCGTTGGCCCCCCCCTCCCCCTACGGGGGAACGGAATCCATTCTCTCCGACGCGACCGCGATGACGCTACCAACTGGTTGGGGCGGCCGAGTGAACTGCTCGGGTCTGTCGGGCCCCTAGCGGCTGGGAAGAGGCCGAGGACACAGGGAGCCCACGAGCGCGGAGTCGGGGTCACGCCGGGCCCCAGTGGGCCCGGGGTCCCGGTGGGGGGGGCCGCGAGGTTGAAGGGCTGGGCTTCGACAGCCTGCCCGCGCCTGGGCGGCTGTCGCGCACACGGGCAGCAGCTGGGCAGCGGTGGGGGTGGGGGCGGGCGCGGAGGCCGGAGGGGCGGCCGGTGTGCCGAGGGAGCCGCGCTGGGGGCGGTGGCAAAAGGAGAGGGAGACGGCGGGAGGCAAAAAGCCTACAGCACCCGGTATTCCCAGGCGGTCTCCCATCCAAGTACTAACCAGGCCCGACCCTGCTTAGCTTCCGAGATCAGACGAGATCGGGCGCGTTCAGGGTGGTATGGCCGTAGACGTCGGGGCCGCCGCCGGGCGCCCCTAAGAAGGCGCGCCGGGCCGCCCCGGCCCCTGTGACGCGGGCCCCCAGGCCCCTGTCAGGCGCGCGCCCAGAGCCCTGTGACGCGCGCCCCCAGAGCTCTGTGACGCGCGCCCCCAGAGCCCTGTGAGGCTCACAAGCCGCCGGCGCCCCGCCCCCCCCCCCCCCCCGCCCCGCCCGCTGCCGCCGGCCCGCCGCGCTCCACCTGCCGCCGCCGCCGCCGCCGCCGCCGCCGCCGCCGCCGCCGCCGCCGCCGCCGCCGCCGCCGCCTGGCCAGCCAAACCCTGCGGTGCGCTGCCCTGCCGCCCGCCCAGGGCCTGAGAGGCCTCTGGCACCCCGCGGGCGGGGGGCGGGGCGCCAGTCTAGGCGCTCTCCCGCCCCATCCCGGGAGTCTCCAGGCTCGCGCCCGCTCGGCTCGCTCCCGAGGTCGCAGGAGATCGGGCTGCTCCGGGCCGTGCGGCGGGAGGCGTCGCGGCGTCAGGGCCCCCCGGCCCGCGCTCCTCTGAGCCCCCTCCGGCCCGAGGAGCCTCCCAGCCCGGGGCCTGGCCGCCGCTGCTCCGGGCCGGCCCCGAGGGGCCCCAAACCACCCCGAGCCACCCTGGCGACCAGAGGGCATCGGCGGAACCCCGCCGCCCTCCCTCGGTTCGCGTCGGGGCGGGGGGCGTGGCACCGTTACCCCCACGCCCCCCACCGAGCCTGAGACCCCGCCCACGCTCGTCCCCCCCGTGGGGACGCAGGAGAGCTCCTGCGCGAGGGAGCGGAGAGACAGAGCCACTGAGAGGATCCAAGACACCGACCTAGACAGACCCCCACCGGCACAGACACACAGACACAGAGAGCCTCTGCAGAAGAGGCAGCTTGCCCACGGCAGGGTGGTCGTGCTTGAGCTGGGCCTCAGGCAAGGAGGCAGTGGCCCTGGGGCAGGCAATCACTCCTGGGGCCCTAGGACGCGCAGCCTCGGTCTCAGGAGTCCGGTGCCGCTCGGGCAATGTTGTCTCAGGGGACTCTTCCACTACCTCTGACAGACAGGGCCAGGACCAGGGGGAAGAGAGCGAGGCGCCTGAGCGAGGGGACACGGAACATCTCAGCCAGCCAGATTCACGGTATTTTCCTTCGATGTTTTAGAAACCAAAGTGACTGCGAGATATCCACCAGGAGCCAAACGTCAATATTTCAAGTAAAGGCAGGGCCAGGAAGAAAAAGAAAAAGGATGCCGGTCACGTGGGGCCGGAAAGTTATCAAACTGGGGAAGGGGACTTCTTTGAGAAAAACAAACAAACAAAGATAAATAAATGAAAAGTGACACGTCGAGACACAGGGGCGGAAACGAACGTTTATTTTGAGTGAGATCACAAGTGAGAACAACGCACTAACTTGATTGAGACACACCACAAACATCAGAAAATCCAGAAGCCGTGGCGTTTTGGATGAACTGCCTGAAATGCTCCCCTAACCCATTTTCCCCTGTCCTTTTGCAGACGGTCTTCTGAAAACCTTCACCAGGTTCCTGTGGTGCCTCAGCTCCGGAAGAAGTATTTGCTGCTTGTAGCTTTCTGATCCGTTGGCCCCCCCCTCCCCCTACGGGGGAACGGAATCCATTCTCTCCGACGCGACCGCGATGACGCTACCAACTGGTTGGGGCGGCCGAGTGAACTGCTCGGGTCTGTCGGGCCCCTAGCGGCTGGGAAGAGGCCGAGGACACAGGGAGCCCACGAGCGCGGAGTCGGGGTCACGCCGGGCCCCAGTGGGCCCGGGGTCCCGGTGGGGGGGGCCGCGAGGTTGAAGGGCTGGGCTTCGACAGCCTGCCCGCGCCTGGGCGGCTGTCGCGCACACGGGCAGCAGCTGGGCAGCGGTGGGGGTGGGGGCGGGCGCGGAGGCCGGAGGGGCGGCCGGTGTGCCGAGGGAGCCGCGCTGGGGGCGGTGGCAAAAGGAGAGGGAGACGGCGGGAGGCAAAAAGCCTACAGCACCCGGTATTCCCAGGCGGTCTCCCATCCAAGTACTAACCAGGCCCGACCCTGCTTAGCTTCCGAGATCAGACGAGATCGGGCGCGTTCAGGGTGGTATGGCCGTAGACGTCGGGGCCGCCGCCGGGCGCCCCGGCCCCTGTGACGCGGGCCCCCAGGCCCCTGTCAGGCGCGCGCCCAGAGCCCTGTGACGCGCGCCCCCAGAGCTCTGTGACGCGCGCCCCCAGAGCCCTGTGAGGCTCACAAGCCGCCGGCGCCCCGCCCCCCCCCGCCCCGCCCGCTGCCGCCGGCCCGCCGCGCTCCACCTGCCGCCGCCGCCGCCGCCGCCGCCGCCGCCGCCGCCGCCGCCGCCGCCTGGCCAGCCAAACCCTGCGGTGCGCTGCCCTGCCGCCCGCCCAGGGCCTGAGAGGCCTCTGGCACCCCGCGGGCGGGGGGCGGGGCGCCAGTCTAGGCGCTCTCCCGCCCCATCCCGGGAGTCTCCAGGCTCGCGCCCGCTCGGCTCGCTCCCGAGGTCGCAGGAGATCGGGCTGCTCCGGGCCCTGCGGCGGGAGGCGTCGCGGCGTCAGGGCCCCCCGGCCCGCGCTCCTCTGAGCCCCCTCCGGCCCGAGGAGCCTCCCAGCCCGGGGCCTGGCCGCCGCTGCTCCGGGCCGGCCCCGAGGGGCCCCAAACCACCCCGAGCCACCCTGGCGACCAGAGGGCATCGGCGGAACCCCGCCGCCCTCCCTCGGTTCGCGTCGGGGCGGGGGGCGGGGCACCGTTACCCCCACGCCCCCCACCGAGACTGAGACCCCGCCCACGCTCGTCCCCCCCGTGGGGACGCAGGAGAGCTCCTGTGCGAGGGAGCGGAGAGACAGAGCCACTGAGAGGATCCAAGACACCGACCTAGACAGACCCCCACCGGCACAGACACACAGACACAGAGAGCCTCTGCAGAAGAGGCAGCTTGCCCACGGCAGGGTGGTCGTGCTTGAGCTGGGCCTCAGGCAAGGAGGCAGTGGCCCTGGGGCAGGCAATCACTCCTGGGGCCCTAGGACGCGCAGCCTCGGTCTCAGGAGTCCGGTGCCGCTCGGGCAATGTTGTCTCAGGGGACTCTTCCACTACCTCTGACAGACAGGGCCAGGACCAGGGGGAAGAGAGCGAGGCGCCTGAGCGAGGGGACACGGAACATCTCAGCCAGCCAGATTCACGGTATTTTCCTTCGATGTTTTAGAAACCAAAGTGACTGCGAGATATCCACCAGGAGCCAAACGTCAATATTTCAAGTAAAGGCAGGGCCAGGAAGAAAAAGAAAAAGGATGCCGGTCACGTGGGGCCGGAAAGTTATCAAACTGGGGAAGGGGACTTCTTTGAGAAAAACAAACAAACAAAGATAAATAAATGAAAAGTGACACGTCGAGACACAGGGGCGGAAACGAACGTTTATTTTGAGTGAGATCACAAGTGAGAACAACGCACTAACTTGATTGAGACACACCACAAACATCAGAAAATCCAGAAGCCGTGGCGTTTTGGATGAACTGCCTGAAATGCTCCCCTAACCCATTTTCCCCTGTCCTTTTGCAGACGGTCTTCTGAAAACCTTCACCAGGTTCCTGTGGTGCCTCAGCTCCGGAAGAAGTATTTGCTGCTTGTAGCTTTCTGATCCGTTGGCCCCCCCCTCCCCCTACGGGGGAACGGAATCCATTCTCCGACGCGACCGCGATGACGCTACCAACTGGTTGGGGCGGCCGAGTGAACTGCTCGGGTCTGTCGGGCCCCTAGCGGCTGGGAAGAGGCCGAGGACACAGGGAGCCCACGAGCGCGGAGTCGGGGTCACGCCGGGCCCCAGTGGGCCCGGGGTCCCGGTGGGGGGGGCCGCGAGGTTGAAGGGCTGGGCTTCGACAGCCTGCCCGCGCCTGGGCGGCTGTCGCGCACACGGGCAGCAGCTGGGCAGCGGTGGGGGTGGGGGCGGGCGCGGAGGCCGGAGGGGCGGCCGGTGTGCCGAGGGAGCCGCGCTGGGGGCGGTGGCAAAAGGAGAGGGAGACGGCGGGAGGCAAAAAGCCTACAGCACCCGGTATTCCCAGGCGGTCTCCCATCCAAGTACTAACCAGGCCCGACCCTGCTTAGCTTCCGAGATCAGACGAGATCGGGCGCGTTCAGGGTGGTATGGCCGTAGACGTCGGGGCCGCCGCCGGGCGCCCCTAAGAAGGCGCGCCGGGCCGCCCCGGCCCCTGTGACGCGGGCCCCCAGGCCCCTGTCAGGCGCGCGCCCAGAGCCCTGTGACGCGCGCCCCCAGAGCTCTGTGACGCGCGCCCCCAGAGCCCTGTGAGGCTCACAAGCCGCCGGCGCCCCGCCCCCCCCCGCCCCGCCCGCTGCCGCCGGCCCGCCGCGCTCCACCTGCCGCCGCCGCCGCCGCCGCCGCCTGGCCAGCCAAACCCTGCGGTGCGCTGCCCTGCCGCCCGCCCAGGGCCTGAGAGGCCTCTGGCACCCCGCGGGCGGGGGGCGGGGCGCCAGTCTAGGCGCTCTCCCGCCCCATCCCGGGAGTCTCCAGGCTCGCGCCCGCTCGGCTCGCTCCCGAGGTCGCAGGAGATCGGGCTGCTCCGGGCCGTGCGGCGGGAGGCGTCGCGGCGTCAGGGCCCCCCGGCCCGCGCTCCTCTGAGCCCCCTCCGGCCCGAGGAGCCTCCCAGCCCGGGGCCTGGCCGCCGCTGCTCCGGGCCGGCCCCGAGGGGCCCCAAACCACCCCGAGCCACCCTGGCGACCAGAGGGCATCGGCGGAACCCCGCCGCCCTCCCTCGGTTCGCGTCGGGGCGGGGGGCGGGGCACCGTTACCCCCACGCCCCCCACCGAGACTGAGACCCCGCCCACGCTCGTCCCCCCCGTGGGGACGCAGGAGAGCTCCTGCGCGAGGGAGCGGAGAGACAGAGCCACTGAGAGGATCCAAGACACCGACCTAGACAGACCCCCACCGGCACAGACACACAGACACAGAGAGCCTCTGCAGAAGAGGCAGCTTGCCCACGGCAGGGTGGTCGTGCTTGAGCTGGGCCTCAGGCAAGGAGGCAGTGGCCCTGGGGCAGGCAATCACTCCTGGGGCCCTAGGACGCGCAGCCTCGGTCTCAGGAGTCCGGTGCCGCTCGGGCAATGTTGTCTCAGGGGACTCTTCCACTACCTCTGACAGACAGGGCCAGGACCAGGGGGAAGAGAGCGAGGCGCCTGAGCGAGGGGACACGGAACATCTCAGCCAGCCAGATTCACGGTATTTTCCTTCGATGTTTTAGAAACCAAAGTGACTGCGAGATATCCACCAGGAGCCAAACGTCAATATTTCAAGTAAAGGCAGGGCCAGGAAGAAAAAGAAAAAGGATGCCGGTCACGTGGGGCCGGAAAGTTATCAAACTGGGGAAGGGGACTTCTTTGAGAAAAACAAACAAACAAAGATAAATAAATGAAAAGTGACACGTCGAGACACAGGGGCGGAAACGAACGTTTATTTTGAGTGAGATCACAAGTGAGAACAACGCACTAACTTGATTGAGACACACCACAAACATCAGAAAATCCAGAAGCCGTGGCGTTTTGGATGAACTGCCTGAAATGCTCCCCTAACCCATTTTCCCCTGTCCTTTTGCAGACGGTCTTCTGAAAACCTTCACCAGGTTCCTGTGGTGCCTCAGCTCCGGAAGAAGTATTTGCTGCTTGTAGCTTTCTGATCCGTTGGCCCCCCCCTCCCCCTACGGGGGAACGGAATCCATTCTCTCCGACGCGACCGCGATGACGCTACCAACTGGTTGGGGCGGCCGAGTGAACTGCTCGGGTCTGTCGGGCCCCTAGCGGCTGGGAAGAGGCCGAGGACACAGGGAGCCCACGAGCGCGGAGTCGGGGTCACGCCGGGCCCCAGTGGGCCCGGGGTCCCGGTGGGGGGGGCCGCGAGGTTGAAGGGCTGGGCTTCGACAGCCTGCCCGCGCCTGGGCGGCTGTCGCGCACACGGGCAGCAGCTGGGCAGCGGTGGGGGTGGGGGCGGGCGCGGAGGCCGGAGGGGCGGCCGGTGTGCCGAGGGAGCCGCGCTGGGGGCGGTGGCAAAAGGAGAGGGAGACGGCGGGAGGCAAAAAGCCTACAGCACCCGGTATTCCCAGGCGGTCTCCCATCCAAGTACTAACCAGGCCCGACCCTGCTTAGCTTCCGAGATCAGACGAGATCGGGCGCGTTCAGGGTGGTATGGCCGTAGACGTCGGGGCCGCCGCCGGGCGCCCCTAAGAAGGCGCGCCGGGCCGCCCCGGCCCCTGTGACGCGGGCCCCCAGGCCCCTGTCAGGCGCGCGCCCAGAGCCCTGTGACGCGCGCCCCCAGAGCTCTGTGACGCGCGCCCCCAGAGCCCTGTGAGGCTCACAAGCCGCCGGCGCCCCGCCCCCCCCCCCCCCGCCCCGCCCGCTGCCGCCGGCCCGCCGCGCTCCACCTGCCGCCGCCGCCGCCGCCGCCGCCGCCGCCGCCGCCGCCGCCGCCTGGCCAGCCAAACCCTGCGGTGCGCTGCCCTGCCGCCCGCCCAGGGCCTGAGAGGCCTCTGGCACCCCGCGGGCGGGGGGCGGGGCGCCAGTCTAGGCGCTCTCCCGCCCCATCCCGGGAGTCTCCAGGCTCGCGCCCGCTCGGCTCGCTCCCGAGGTCGCAGGAGATCGGGCTGCTCCGGGCCGTGCGGCGGGAGGCGTCGCGGCGTCAGGGCCCCCCGGCCCGCGCTCCTCTGAGCCCCCTCCGGCCCGAGGAGCCTCCCAGCCCGGGGCCTGGCCGCCGCTGCTCCGGGCCGGCCCCGAGGGGCCCCAAACCACCCCGAGCCACCCTGGCGACCAGAGGGCATCGGCGGAACCCCGCCGCCCTCCCTCGGTTCGCGTCGGGGCGGGGGGCGGGGCACCGTTACCCCCACGCCCCCCACCGAGACTGAGACCCCGCCCACGCTCGTCCCCCCCGTGGGGACGCAGGAGAGCTCCTGCGCGAGGGAGCGGAGAGACAGAGCCACTGAGAGGATCCAAGACACCGACCTAGACAGACCCCCACCGGCACAGACACACAGACACAGAGAGCCTCTGCAGAAGAGGCAGCTTGCCCACGGCAGGGTGGTCGTGCTTGAGCTGGGCCTCAGGCAAGGAGGCAGTGGCCCTGGGGCAGGCAATCACTCCTGGGGCCCTAGGACGCGCAGCCTCGGTCTCAGGAGTCCGGTGCCGCTCGGGCAATGTTGTCTCAGGGGACTCTTCCACTACCTCTGACAGACAGGGCCAGGACCAGGGGGAAGAGAGCGAGGCGCCTGAGCGAGGGGACACGGAACATCTCAGCCAGCCAGATTCACGGTATTTTCCTTCGATGTTTTAGAAACCAAAGTGACTGCGAGATATCCACCAGGAGCCAAACGTCAATATTTCAAGTAAAGGCAGGGCCAGGAAGAAAAAGAAAAAGGATGCCGGTCACGTGGGGCCGGAAAGTTATCAAACTGGGGAAGGGGACTTCTTTGAGAAAAACAAACAAACAAAGATAAATAAATGAAAAGTGACACGTCGAGACACAGGGGCGGAAACGAACGTTTATTTTGAGTGAGATCACAAGTGAGAACAACGCACTAACTTGATTGAGACACACCACAAACATCAGAAAATCCAGAAGCCGTGGCGTTTTGGATGAACTGCCTGAAATGCTCCCCTAACCCATTTTCCCCTGTCCTTTTGCAGACGGTCTTCTGAAAACCTTCACCAGGTTCCTGTGGTGCCTCAGCTCCGGAAGAAGTATTTGCTGCTTGTAGCTTTCTGATCCGTTGGCCCCCCCCTCCCCCTACGGGGGAACGGAATCCATTCTCTCCGACGCGACCGCGATGACGCTACCAACTGGTTGGGGCGGCCGAGTGAACTGCTCGGGTCTGTCGGGCCCCTAGCGGCTGGGAAGAGGCCGAGGACACAGGGAGCCCACGAGCGCGGAGTCGGGGTCACGCCGGGCCCCAGTGGGCCCGGGGGTCCCGGTGGGGGGGGCCGCGAGGTTGAAGGGCTGGGCTTCGACAGCCTGCCCGCGCCTGGGCGGCTGTCGCGCACACGGGCAGCAGCTGGGCAGCGGTGGGGGTGGGGGCGGGCGCGGAGGCCGGAGGGGCGGCCGGTGTGCCGAGGGAGCCGCGCTGGGGGCGGTGGCAAAAGGAGAGGGAGACGGCGGGAGGCAAAAAGCCTACAGCACCCGGTATTCCCAGGCGGTCTCCCATCCAAGTACTAACCAGGCCCGACCCTGCTTAGCTTCCGAGATCAGACGAGATCGGGCGCGTTCAGGGTGGTATGGCCGTAGACGTCGGGGCCGCCGCCGGGCGCCCCTAAGAAGGCGCGCCGGGCCGCCCCGGCCCCTGTGACGCGGGCCCCCAGGCCCCTGTCAGGCGCGCGCCCAGAGCCCTGTGACGCGCGCCCCCAGAGCTCTGTGACGCGCGCCCCCAGAGCCCTGTGAGGCTCACAAGCCGCCGGCGCCCCGCCCCCCCCCGCCCCGCCCGCTGCCGCCGGCCCGCCGCGCTCCACCTGCCGCCGCCGCCGCCGCCGCCGCCGCCTGGCCAGCCAAACCCTGCGGTGCGCTGCCCTGCCGCCCGCCCAGGGCCTGAGAGGCCTCTGGCACCCCGCGGGCGGGGGGCGGGGCGCCAGTCTAGGCGCTCTCCCGCCCCATCCCGGGAGTCTCCAGGCTCGCGCCCGCTCGGCTCGCTCCCGAGGTCGCAGGAGATCGGGCTGCTCCGGGCCGTGCGGCGGGAGGCGTCGCGGCGTCAGGGCCCCCCGGCCCGCGCTCCTCTGAGCCCCCTCCGGCCCGAGGAGCCTCCCAGCCCGGGGCCTGGCCGCCGCTGCTCCGGGCCGGCCCCGAGGGGCCCCAAACCACCCCGAGCCACCCTGGCGACCAGAGGGCATCGGCGGAACCCCGCCGCCCTCCCTCGGTTCGCGTCGGGGCGGGGGGCGGGGCACCGTTACCCCCACGCCCCCCACCGAGACTGAGACCCCGCCCACGCTCGTCCCCCCCGTGGGGACGCAGGAGAGCTCCTGCGCGAGGGAGCGGAGAGACAGAGCCACTGAGAGGATCCAAGACACCGACCTAGACAGACCCCCACCGGCACAGACACACAGACACAGAGAGCCTCTGCAGAAGAGGCAGCTTGCCCACGGCAGGGTGGTCGTGCTTGAGCTGGGCCTCAGGCAAGGAGGCAGTGGCCCTGGGGCAGGCAATCACTCCTGGGGCCCTAGGACGCGCAGCCTCGGTCTCAGGAGTCCGGTGCCGCTCGGGCAATGTTGTCTCAGGGGACTCTTCCACTACCTCTGACAGACAGGGCCAGGACCAGGGGGAAGAGAGCGAGGCGCCTGAGCGAGGGGACACGGAACATCTCAGCCAGCCAGATTCACGGTATTTTCCTTCGATGTTTTAGAAACCAAAGTGACTGCGAGATATCCACCAGGAGCCAAACGTCAATATTTCAAGTAAAGGCAGGGCCAGGAAGAAAAAGAAAAAGGATGCCGGTCACGTGGGGCCGGAAAGTTATCAAACTGGGGAAGGGGACTTCTTTGAGAAAAACAAACAAACAAAGATAAATAAATGAAAAGTGACACGTCGAGACACAGGGGCGGAAACGAACGTTTATTTTGAGTGAGATCACAAGTGAGAACAACGCACTAACTTGATTGAGACACACCACAAACATCAGAAAATCCAGAAGCCGTGGCGTTTTGGATGAACTGCCTGAAATGCTCCCCTAACCCATTTTCCCCTGTCCTTTTGCAGACGGTCTTCTGAAAACCTTCACCAGGTTCCTGTGGTGCCTCAGCTCCGGAAGAAGTATTTGCTGCTTGTAGCTTTCTGATCCGTTGGCCCCCCCCTCCCCCTACGGGGGAACGGAATCCATTCTCTCCGACGCGACCGCGATGACGCTACCAACTGGTTGGGGCGGCCGAGTGAACTGCTCGGGTCTGTCGGGCCCCTAGCGGCTGGGAAGAGGCCGAGGACACAGGGAGCCCACGAGCGCGGAGTCGGGGTCACGCCGGGCCCCAGTGGGCCCGGGGTCCCGGTGGGGGGGGCCGCGAGGTTGAAGGGCTGGGCTTCGACAGCCTGCCCGCGCCTGGGCGGCTGTCGCGCACACGGGCAGCAGCTGGGCAGCGGTGGGGGTGGGGGCGGGCGCGGAGGCCGGAGGGGCGGCCGGTGTGCCGAGGGAGCCGCGCTGGGGGCGGTGGCAAAAGGAGAGGGAGACGGCGGGAGGCAAAAAGCCTACAGCACCCGGTATTCCCAGGCGGTCTCCCATCCAAGTACTAACCAGGCCCGACCCTGCTTAGCTTCCGAGATCAGACGAGATCGGGCGCGTTCAGGGTGGTATGGCCGTAGACGTCGGGGCCGCCGCCGGGCGCCCCTAAGAAGGCGCGCCGGGCCGCCCCGGCCCCTGTGACGCGGGCCCCCAGGCCCCTGTCAGGCGCGCGCCCAGAGCCCTGTGACGCGCGCCCCCAGAGCTCTGTGACGCGCGCCCCCAGAGCCCTGTGAGGCTCACAAGCCGCCGGCGCCCCGCCCCCCCCCGCCCCGCCCGCTGCCGCCGGCCCGCCGCGCTCCACCTGCCGCCGCCGCCGCCGCCGCCGCCGCCTGGCCAGCCAAACCCTGCGGTGCGCTGCCCTGCCGCCCGCCCAGGGCCTGAGAGGCCTCTGGCACCCCGCGGGCGGGGGGCGGGGCGCCAGTCTAGGCGCTCTCCCGCCCCATCCCGGGAGTCTCCAGGCTCGCGCCCGCTCGGCTCGCTCCCGAGGTCGCAGGAGATCGGGCTGCTCCGGGCCGTGCGGCGGGAGGCGTCGCGGCGTCAGGGCCCCCCGGCCCGCGCTCCTCTGAGCCCCCTCCGGCCCGAGGAGCCTCCCAGCCCGGGGCCTGGCCGCCGCTGCTCCGGGCCGGCCCCGAGGGGCCCCAAACCACCCCGAGCCACCCTGGCGACCAGAGGGCATCGGCGGAACCCCGCCGCCCTCCCTCGGTTCGCGTCGGGGCGGGGGGCGGGGCACCGTTACCCCCACGCCCCCCACCGAGACTGAGACCCCGCCCACGCTCGTCCCCCCCGTGGGGACGCAGGAGAGCTCCTGCGCGAGGGAGCGGAGAGACAGAGCCACTGAGAGGATCCAAGACACCGACCTAGACAGACCCCCACCGGCACAGACACAGACACAGAGAGCCTCTGCAGAAGAGGCAGCTTGCCCACGGCAGGGTGGTCGTGCTTGAGCTGGGCCTCAGGCAAGGAGGCAGTGGCCCTGGGGCAGGCAATCACTCCTGGGGCCCTAGGACGCGCAGCCTCGGTCTCAGGAGTCCGGTGCCGCTCGGGCAATGTTGTCTCAGGGGACTCTTCCACTACCTCTGACAGACAGGGCCAGGACCAGGGGGAAGAGAGCGAGGCGCCTGAGCGAGGGGACACGGAACATCTCAGCCAGCCAGATTCACGGTATTTTCCTTCGATGTTTTAGAAACCAAAGTGACTGCGAGATATCCACCAGGAGCCAAACGTCAATATTTCAAGTAAAGGCAGGGCCAGGAAGAAAAAGAAAAAGGATGCCGGTCACGTGGGGCCGGAAAGTTATCAAACTGGGGAAGGGGACTTCTTTGAGAAAAACAAACAAACAAAGATAAATAAATGAAAAGTGACACGTCGAGACACAGGGGCGGAAACGAACGTTTATTTTGAGTGAGATCACAAGTGAGAACAACGCACTAACTTGATTGAGACACACCACAAACATCAGAAAATCCAGAAGCCGTGGCGTTTTGGATGAACTGCCTGAAATGCTCCCCTAACCCATTTTTCCCCTGTCCTTTTGCAGACGGTCTTCTGAAAACCTTCACCAGGTTCCTGTGGTGCCTCAGCTCCGGAAGAAGTATTTGCTGCTTGTAGCTTTCTGATCCGTTGGCCCCCCCCTCCCCCTACGGGGGAACGGAATCCATTCTCTCCGACGCGACCGCGATGACGCTACCAACTGGTTGGGGCGGCCGAGTGAACTGCTCGGGTCTGTCGGGCCCCTAGCGGCTGGGAAGAGGCCGAGGACACAGGGAGCCCACGAGCGCGGAGTCGGGGTCACGCCGGGCCCCAGTGGGCCCGGGGTCCCGGTGGGGGGGGCCGCGAGGTTGAAGGGCTGGGCTTCGACAGCTTGCCCGCGCCTGGGCGGCTGTCGCGCACACGGGCAGCAGCTGGGCAGCGGTGGGGGTGGGGGCGGGCGCGGAGGCCGGAGGGGCGGCCGGTGTGCCGAGGGAGCCGCGCTGGGGGCGGTGGCAAAAGGAGAGGGAGACGGCGGGAGGCAAAAAGCCTACAGCACCCGGTATTCCCAGGCGGTCTCCCATCCAAGTACTAACCAGGCCCGACCCTGCTTAGCTTCCGAGATCAGACGAGATCGGGCGCGTTCAGGGTGGTATGGCCGTAGACGTCGGGGCCGCCGCCGGGCGCCCCTAAGAAGGCGCGCCGGGCCGCCCCGGCCCCTGTGACGCGGGCCCCCAGGCCCCTGTCAGGCGCGCGCCCAGAGCCCTGTGACGCGCGCCCCCAGAGCTCTGTGACGCGCGCCCCCAGAGCCCTGTGAGGCTCACAAGCCGCCGGCGCCCCGCCCCCCCCCCCCCCCCCCGCCCCGCCCGCTGCCGCCGGCCCGCCGCGCTCCACCTGCCGCCGCCGCCGCCGCCGCCGCCGCCGCCGCCGCCGCCGCCGCCTGGCCAGCCAAACCCTGCGGTGCGCTGCCCTGCCGCCCGCCCAGGGCCTGAGAGGCCTCTGGCACCCCGCGGGCGGGGGGCGGGGCGCCAGTCTAGGCGCTCTCCCGCCCCATCCCGGGAGTCTCCAGGCTCGCGCCCGCTCGGCTCGCTCCCGAGGTCGCAGGAGATCGGGCTGCTCCGGGCCGTGCGGCGGGAGGCGTCGCGGCGTCAGGGCCCCCCGGCCCGCGCTCCTCTGAGCCCCCTCCGGCCCGAGGAGCCTCCCAGCCCGGGGCCTGGCCGCCGCTGCTCCGGGCCGGCCCCGAGGGGCCCCAAACCACCCCGAGCCACCCTGGCGACCAGAGGGCATCGGCGGAACCCCGCCGCCCTCCCTCGGTTCGCGTCGGGGCGGGGGGCGGGGCACCGTTACCCCCACGCCCCCCACCGAGACTGAGACCCCGCCCACGCTCGTCCCCCCCGTGGGGACGCAGGAGAGCTCCTGCGCGAGGGAGCGGAGAGACAGAGCCACTGAGAGGATCCAAGACACCGACCTAGACAGACCCCCACCGGCACAGACACACAGACACAGAGAGCCTCTGCAGAAGAGGCAGCTTGCCCACGGCAGGGTGGTCGTGCTTGAGCTGGGCCTCAGGCAAGGAGGCAGTGGCCCTGGGGCAGGCAATCACTCCTGGGGCCCTAGGACGCGCAGCCTCGGTCTCAGGAGTCCGGTGCCGCTCGGGCAATGTTGTCTCAGGGGACTCTTCCACTACCTCTGACAGACAGGGCCAGGACCAGGGGGAAGAGAGCGAGGCGCCTGAGCGAGGGGACACGGAACATCTCAGCCAGCCAGATTCACGGTATTTTCCTTCGATGTTTTAGAAACCAAAGTGACTGCGAGATATCCACCAGGAGCCAAACGTCAATATTTCAAGTAAAGGCAGGGCCAGGAAGAAAAAGAAAAAGGATGCCGGTCACGTGGGGCCGGAAAGTTATCAAACTGGGGAAGGGGACTTCTTTGAGAAAAACAAACAAACAAAGATAAATAAATGAAAAGTGACACGTCGAGACACAGGGGCGGAAACGAACGTTTATTTTGAGTGAGATCACAAGTGAGAACAACGCACTAACTTGATTGAGACACACCACAAACATCAGAAAATCCAGAAGCCGTGGCGTTTTGGATGAACTGCCTGAAATGCTCCCTAACCCATTTTCCCCTGTCCTTTTGCAGACGGTCTTCTGAAAACCTTCACCAGGTTCCTGTGGTGCCTCAGCTCCGGAAGAAGTATTTGCTGCTTGTAGCTTTCTGATCCGTTGGCCCCCCCCTCCCCCTACGGGGGAACGGAATCCATTCTCTCCGACGCGACCGCGATGACGCTACCAACTGGTTGGGGCGGCCGAGTGAACTGCTCGGGTCTGTCGGGCCCCTAGCGGCTGGGAAGAGGCCGAGGACACAGGGAGCCCACGAGCGCGGAGTCGGGGTCACGCCGGGCCCCAGTGGGCCCGGGGTCCCGGTGGGGGGGGCCGCGAGGTTGAAGGGCTGGGCTTCGACAGCCTGCCCGCGCCTGGGCGGCTGTCGCGCACACGGGCAGCAGCTGGGCAGCGGTGGGGGTGGGGGCGGGCGCGGAGGCCGGAGGGGCGGCCGGTGTGCCGAGGGAGCCGCGCTGGGGGCGGTGGCAAAAGGAGAGGGAGACGGCGGGAGGCAAAAAGCCTACAGCACCCGGTATTCCCAGGCGGTCTCCCATCCAAGTACTAACCAGGCCCGACCCTGCTTAGCTTCCGAGATCAGACGAGATCGGGCGCGTTCAGGGTGGTATGGCCGTAGACGTCGGGGCCGCCGCCGGGCGCCCCTAAGAAGGCGCGCCGGGCCGCCCCGGCCCCTGTGACGCGGGCCCCCAGGCCCCTGTCAGGCGCGCGCCCAGAGCCCTGTGACGCGCGCCCCCAGAGCTCTGTGACGCGCGCCCCCAGAGCCCTGTGAGGCTCACAAGCCGCCGGCGCCCCGCCCCCCCCCCCCCCGCCCCGCCCGCTGCCGCCGGCCCGCCGCGCTCCACCTGCCGCCGCCGCCGCCGCCGCCGCCGCCGCCGCCGCCGCCGCCGCCGCCTGGCCAGCCAAACCCTGCGGTGCGCTGCCCTGCCGCCCGCCCAGGGCCTGAGAGGCCTCTGGCACCCCGCGGGCGGGGGGCGGGGCGCCAGTCTAGGCGCTCTCCCGCCCCATCCCGGGAGTCTCCAGGCTCGCGCCCGCTCGGCTCGCTCCCGAGGTCGCAGGAGATCGGGCTGCTCCGGGCCGTGCGGCGGGAGGCGTCGCGGCGTCAGGGCCCCCCGGCCCGCGCTCCTCTGAGCCCCCTCCGGCCCGAGGAGCCTCCCAGCCCGGGGCCTGGCCGCCGCTGCTCCGGGCCGGCCCCGAGGGGCCCCAAACCACCCCGAGCCACCCTGGCGACCAGAGGGCATCGGCGGAACCCCGCCGCCCTCCCTCGGTTCGCGTCGGGGCGGGGGGCGGGGCACCGTTACCCCCACGCCCCCCACCGAGACTGAGACCCCGCCCACGCTCGTCCCCCCCGTGGGGACGCAGGAGAGCTCCTGTGCGAGGGAGCGGAGAGACAGAGCCACTGAGAGGATCCAAGACACCGACCTAGACAGACCCCCACCGGCACAGACACACAGACACAGAGAGCCTCTGCAGAAGAGGCAGCTTGCCCACGGCAGGGTGGTCGTGCTTGAGCTGGGCCTCAGGCAAGGAGGCAGTGGCCCTGGGGCAGGCAATCACTCCTGGGGCCCTAGGACGCGCAGCCTCGGTCTCAGGAGTCCCGGTGCCGCTCGGGCAATGTTGTCTCAGGGGACTCTTCCACTACCTCTGACAGACAGGGCCAGGACCAGGGGGAAGAGAGCGAGGCGCCTGAGCGAGGGGACACGGAACATCTCAGCCAGCCAGATTCACGGTATTTTCCTTCGATGTTTTAGAAACCAAAGTGACTGCGAGATATCCACCAGGAGCCAAACGTCAATATTTCAAGTAAAGGCAGGGCCAGGAAGAAAAAGAAAAAGGATGCCGGTCACGTGGGGCCGGAAAGTTATCAAACTGGGGAAGGGGACTTCTTTGAGAAAAACAAACAAAGATAAATAAATGAAAAGTGACACGTCGAGACACAGGGGCGGAAACGAACGTTTATTTTGAGTGAGATCACAAGTGAGAACAACGCACTAACTTGATTGAGACACACCACAAACATCAGAAAATCCAGAAGCCGTGGCGTTTTGGATGAACTGCCTGAAATGCTCCCCTAACCCATTTTCCCCTGTCCTTTTGCAGACGGTCTTCTGAAAACCTTCACCAGGTTCCTGTGGTGCCTCAGCTCCGGAAGAAGTATTTGCTGCTTGTAGCTTTCTGATCCGTTGGCCCCCCCCTCCCCCTACGGGGGAACGGAATCCATTCTCTCCGACGCGACCGCGATGACGCTACCAACTGGTTGGGGCGGCCGAGTGAACTGCTCGGGTCTGTCGGGCCCCTAGCGGCTGGGAAGAGGCCGAGGACACAGGGAGCCCACGAGCGCGGAGTCGGGGTCACGCCGGGCCCCAGTGGGCCCGGGGTCCCGGTGGGGGGGGGCCGCGAGGTTGAAGGGCTGGGCTTCGACAGCCTGCCCGCGCCTGGGCGGCTGTCGCGCACACGGGCAGCAGCTGGGCAGCGGTGGGGGTGGGGGCGGGCGCGGAGGCCGGAGGGGCGGCCGGTGTGCCGAGGGAGCCGCGCTGGGGGCGGTGGCAAAAGGAGAGGGAGACGGCGGGAGGCAAAAAGCCTACAGCACCCCGGTATTCCCAGGCGGTCTCCCATCCAAGTACTAACCAGGCCCGACCCTGCTTAGCTTCCGAGATCAGACGAGATTGGGCGCGTTCAGGGTGGTATGGCCGTAGACGTCGGGGCCGCCGCCGGGCGCCCCTAAGAAGGCGCGCCGGGCCGCCCCGGCCCCCTGTGACGCGGGCCCCCCAGGCCCCTGTCAGGCGCGCGCCCAGAGCCCTGTGACGCGCGCCCCCAGAGCTCTGTGACGCGCGCCCCCAGAGCCCGGTGAGGCTCACAAGCCGCCGGCGCCCCGCCCCCCCCCGCCCCGCCCGCTGCCGCCGGCCCGCCGCGCTCCACCTGCCGCCGCCGCCGCCGCCGCCGCCGCCGCCGCCGCCGCCGCCGCCTGGCCAGCCAAACCCTGCGGTGCGCTGCCCTGCCGCCCGCCCAGGGCCTGAGAGGCCTCTGGCACCCCGCGGGCGGGGGGCGGGGCGCCAGTCTAGGCGCTCTCCCCGCCCCATCCCGGGAGTCTCCAGGCTCGCGCCCCGCTCGGCTCGCTCCCGAGGTCGCAGGAGATCGGGCTGCTCCGGGCCGTGCGGCGGGAGGCGTCGCGGCGTCAGGGCCCCCCGGCCCGCGCTCCTCTGAGCCCCCTCCGGCCCGAGGAGCCTCCCAGCCCGGGGCCTGGCCGCCGCTGCTCCGGGCCGGCCCCGAGGGGCCCCAAACCACCCCGAGCCACCCTGGCGACCAGAGGGCATCGGCGGAACCCCGCCGCCCTCCCTCGGTTCGCGTCGGGGCGGGGGGCGGGGCACCGTTACCCCCCACGCCCCCCACCGAGACTGAGACCCCGCCCACGCTCGTCCCCCCCCGTGGGGACGCAGGAGAGCTCCTGTGCGAGGAGCGGAGAGAGACAGAGCCACTGAGAGGATCCAAGACACCGACCTAGACAGACCCCCCACCGGCACAGACACACAGACACAGAGAGCCTCTGCAGAAGAGGCAGCTTGCCCACGGCAGGGTGGTCGTGCTTGAGCTGGGCCTCAGGCAAGGAGGCAGTGGCCCTGGGGCAGGCAATCACTCCTGGGGCCCTAGACGCGCAGCCTCGGTCTCAGGAGTCCGGTGCCGCTCGGGCCAATGTTGTCTCAGGGGACTCTTCCACTACCTCTGACAGACAGGGCCAGGACCAGGGGGAAGAGAGCGAGGCGCCTGAGCGAGGGGACACGGAACATCTCAGCCAGCCAGATTCACGGTATTTTCCTTCGATGTTTTAGAAACCAAAGTGACTGCGAGATATCCACCAGGAGCCAAACGTCAATATTTCAAGTAAAGGCAGGGCCAGGAAGAAAAAGAAAAAGGATGCCGGTCACGTGGGGCCGGAAAGTTATCAAACTGGGGAAGGGGACTTCTTTGAGAAAAACAAACAAACAAAGATAAATAAATGAAAAGTGACACGTCGAGACACAGGGGCGGAAACGAACGTTTATTTTGAGTGAGATCACAAGTGAGAACAACGCACTAACTTGATTGAGACACACCACAAACATCAGAAAATCCAGAAGCCGTGGCGTTTTGGATGAACTGCCTGAATGCTCCCCTAACCCATTTTCCCCTGTCCTTTTGCAGACGGTCTTCTGAAAACCTTCACCAGGTTCCTGTGGTGCCTCAGCTCCGGAAGAAGTATTTGGTGCTTGTAGCTTTCTGATCCGTTGGGCTCCACCCCCCCCCCCACGGGGGAACGGAATCCATTTCTCTCCCACGAGACCGCGATGACGCTACCAACTGGTTGGGGCGGCCGAGTGAACTGCTCGGGTCTGTCGGGCCCCTAGCGGCTGGGAAGAGGCCGAGGACACAGGGAGCCCACGAGCGCGGAGTCGGGGTCACGCCGGGCCCCAGTGGGCCCGGGGTCCCGGTGGGGGGGGGCCGCGAGGTTGAAGGGCTGGGCTTCGACAGCCTGCCCGCGCCTGGGCGGCTGTCGCGCACACGGGCAGCAGCTGGGCAGCGGTGGGGGTGGGGGCGGGCGCGGAGGCCGGAGGGGCGGCCGGTGTGCCGAGGGAGCCGCGCTGGGGGCGGTGGCAAAAGGAGAGGGAGACGGCGGGAGGCAAAAAGCCTACAGCACCCGGTATTCCCAGGCGGTCTCCCATCCAAGTACTAACCAGGCCCGACCCTGCTTAGCTTCCGAGATCAGACGAGATCGGGCGCGTTCAGGGTGGTATGGCCGTAGACGTCGGGGCCGCCGCCGGGCGCCCCTAAGAAGGCGCGCCGGGCCGCCCCGGCCCCTGTGACGCGGGCCCCCAGGCCCCTGTCAGGCGCGCGCCCAGAGCCCTGTGACGCGCGCCCCCAGAGCTCTGTGACGCGCGCCCCCAGAGCCCTGTGAGGCTCACAAGCCGCCGGCGCCCCGCCCCCCCCCCCCCCCGCCCCGCCCGCTGCCGCCGGCCCGCCGCGCTCCACCTGCCCGCCGCCGCCGCCGCCGCCGCCGCCGCCTGGCCAGCCAAACCCTGCGGTGCGCTGCCCTGCCGCCCGCCCAGGGCCTGAGAGGCCTCTGGCACCCCGCGGGCGGGGGGCGGGGCGCCAGTCTAGGCGCTCTCCCGCCCCATCCCGGGAGTCTCCAGGCTCGCGCCCGCTCGGCTCGCTCCCGAGGTCGCAGGAGATCGGGCTGCTCCGGGCCGTGCGGCGGGAGGCGTCGCGGCGTCAGGGCCCCCCCGGCCCGCGCTCCTCTGAGCCCCCTCCGGCCCGAGGAGCCTCCCAGCCCGGGGCCTGGCCGCCGCTGCTCCGGGCCGGCCCCGAGGGGCCCCAAACCACCCCGAGCCACCCTGGCGACCAGAGGGCATCGGCGGAACCCCGCCGCCCTCCCTCGGTTCGCGTCGGGGCGGGGGGCGGGGCACCGTTACCCCCCACGCCCCCCACCGAGACTGAGACCCCGCCCACGCTCGTCCCCCCCGTGGGGACGCAGGAGAGCTCCTGTGCGAGGGAGCGGAGAGACAGAGCCACTGAGAGGATCCAAGACACCGACCTAGACAGACCCCCACCGGCACAGACACACAGACACAGAGAGCCTCTGCAGAAGAGGCAGCTTGCCCACGGCAGGGTGGTCGTGCTTGAGCTGGGCCTCAGGCAAGGAGGCAGTGGCCCTGGGGCAGGCAATCACTCCTGGGGCCCTAGGACGCGCAGCCTCGGTCTCAGGAGTCCCGGTGCCCGCTCGGGCAATGTTGTCTCAGGGGACTCTTCCACTACCTCTGACAGACAGGGCCAGGACCAGGGGGAAGAGAGCGAGGCGCCTGAGCGAGGGGACACGGAACATCTCAGCCAGCCAGATTCACGGTATTTTCCTTCGATGTTTAGAAACCAAAGTGACTGCGAGATATCCACCAGGAGCCAAACGTCAATATTTCAAGTAAAGGCAGGGCCAGGAAGAAAAAGAAAAAGGATGCCGGTCACGTGGGGCCGGAAAGTTATCAAACTGGGGAAGGGGACTTCTTTGAGAAAAACAAACAAACAAAGATAAATAAATGAAAAGTGACACGTCGAGACACAGGGGCGGAAACGAACGTTTATTTTGAGTGAGATCACAAGTGAGAACAACGCACTAACTTGATTGAGACACACCACAAACATCAGAAAATCCAGAAGCCGTGGCGTTTTGGATGAACTGCCTGAAATGCTCCCCTAACCCATTTTCCCCTGTCCTTTTGCAGACGGTCTTCTGAAAACCTTCACCAGGTTCCTGTGGTGCCTCAGCTCCGGAAGAAGTATTTGGTGCTTGTAGCTTTCTGATCCGTTGGGCTCCACCCCCCCCCCCCCACGGGGGAACGGAATCCATTCTCTCCCACGAGACCGCGATGACGCTACCAACTGGTTGGGGCGGCCGAGTGAACGCTCGGGTCTGTCGGGCCCCTAGCGGCTGGGAAGAGGCCGAGGACACAGGGAGCCCACGAGCGCGGAGTCGGGGTCACGCCGGGCCCCAGTGGGCCCGGGGTCCCGGTGGGGGGGGGGCCGCGAGGTTGAAGGGCTGGGCTTCGACAGCCTGCCCGCGCCTGGGCGGCTGTCGCGCACACGGGCAGCAGCTGGGCAGCGGTGGGGGTGGGGGGCGGGCGCGGAGGCCGGAGGGGCGGCCGGTGTGCCGAGGGAGCCGCGCTGGGGGCGGTGGCAAAAGGAGAGGGAGACGGCGGGAGGCAAAAAGCCTACAGCACCCGGTATTCCCAGGCGGTCTCCCATCCAAGTACTAACCAGGCCCGACCCTGCTTAGCTTCCGAGATCAGACGAGATCGGGCGCGTTCAGGGTGGTATGGCCGTAGACGTTGGGGCCGCCGCCGGGCGCCCCTAAGAAGGCGCGCCGGGCAGCCCCGGCCCCTGTGACGCGGGCCCCCAGGCCCCTGTCAGGCGCGCGCCCAGAGCCCTGTGACGCGCGCCCCCAGAGCTCTGTGACGCGCGCCCCCAGAGCCCTGTGAGGCTCACAAGCCGCCGGCGCCCCGCCCCCCCCCCGCCCCGCCCGCTGCCGCCGGCCCGCCGCGCTCCACCTGCCGCCCGCCGCCGCCGCCGCCGCCGCCGCCGCCGCCTGGCCAGCCAAACCCTGCGGTGCGCTGCCCTGCCGCCCGCCCAGGGCCTGAGAGGCCTCTGGCACCCCGCGGGCGGGGGGCGGGGCGCCAGTCTAGGCGCTCTCCCCGCCCCATCCCGGGAGTCTCCAGGCTCGCGCCCGCTCGGCTCGCTCCCGAGGTCGCAGGAGATCGGGCTGCTCCGGGCCGTGCGGCGGGAGGCGTCGCGGCGTCAGGGCCCCCCGGCCCGCGCTCCTCTGAGCCCCCTCCGGCCCGAGGAGCCTCCCAGCCCGGGGCCTGGCCGCCGCTGCTCCGGGCCGGCCCCGAGGGGCCCCAAACCACCCCGAGCCACCCTGGCGACCAGAGGGCATCGGCGGAACCCCGCCGCCCTCCCTCGGTTCGCGTCGGGGTGGGGGGCGGGGCACCGTTACCCCCACGCCCCCCACCGAGCCTGAGACCCCGCCCACGCTCGTCCCCCCCGTGGGGACGCAGGAGAGCTCCTGCGCGAGGGAGCGGAGAGACAGAGCCACTGAGAGGATCCAAGACACCGACCTAGACAGACCCCCACCGGCACAGACACACAGACACAGAGAGCCTCTGCAGAAGAGGCAGCTTGCCCACGGCAGGGTGGTCGTGCTTGAGCTGGGCCTCAGGCAAGGAGGCAGTGGCCCTGGGGCAGGCAATCACTCCTGGGGCCCTAGGAACGCGCAGCCTCGGTCTCAGGAGTCCGGTGCCGCTCGGGCAATGTTGTCTCAGGGGACTCTTCCACTACCTCTGACAGACAGGGCCAGGACCAGGGGGAAGAGAGCGAGGCGCCTGAGCGAGGGGACACGGAACATCTCAGCCAGCCAGATTCACGGTATTTTCCTTCGATGTTTTAGAAACCAAAGTGACTGCGAGATATCCACCAGGAGCCAAACGTCAATATTTCAAGTAAAGGCAGGGCCAGGAAGAAAAAGAAAAAGGATGCCGGTCACGTGGGGCCGGAAAGTTATCAAACTGGGGAAGGGACTTCTTTGAGAAAAACAAACAAACAAAGATAAATAAATGAAAAGTGACACGTCGAGACACAGGGGCGGAAACGAACGTTTATTTTGAGTGAGATCACAAGTGAGAACAACGCACTAACTTGATTGAGACACACCACAAACATCAGAAAATCCAGAAGCCGTGGCGTTTTGGATGAACTGCCTGAAATGCTCCCCTAACCCATTTTCCCCTGTCCTTTTGCAGACGGTCTTCTGAAAACCTTCACCAGGTTCCTGTGGTGCCTCAGCTCCGGAAGAAGTATTTGCTGCTTGTAGCTTTCTGATCCGTTGGCCCCCCCCTCCCCCTACGGGGGAACGGAATCCATTCTCTCCGACGCGACCGCGATGACGCTACCAACTGGTTGGGGCGGCCGAGTGAACTGCTCGGGTCTGTCGGGCCCCTAGCGGCTGGGAAGAGGCCGAGGACACAGGGAGCCCACGAGCGCGGAGTCGGGGTCACGCCGGGCCCCAGTGGGCCCGGGGTCCCGGTGGGGGGGGCCGCGAGGTTGAAGGGCTGGGCTTCGACAGCCTGCCCGCGCCTGGGCGGCTGTCGCGCACACGGGCAGCAGCTGGGCAGCGGTGGGGGTGGGGGCGGGCGCGGAGGCCGGAGGGGCGGCCGGTGTGCCGAGGGAGCCGCGCTGGGGCGGTGGCAAAAGGAGAGGGAGACGGCGGGAGGCAAAAAGCCTACAGCACCCGGTATTCCCAGGCGGTCTCCCATCCAAGTACTAACCAGGCCCGACCCTGCTTAGCTTCCGAGATCAGACGAGATCGGGCGCGTTCAGGGTGGTATGGCCGTAGACGTCGGGGCCGCCGCCGGGCGCCCCTAAGAAGGCGCGCCGGGCCGCCCCGGCCCCTGTGACGCGGGCCCCCAGGCCCCTGTCAGGCGCGCGCCCAGAGCCCTGTGGACGCGCGCCCCCAGGCTCTGTGACGCGCGCCCCCAGAGCCCTGTGAGGCTCACAAGCCGCCGGCGCCCCGCCCCCCCCCCCCCCCGCCTTGCCCGCTGCCGCCGGCCCGCCGCGCTCCACCTGCCGCCGCCGCCGCCGCCCGCCGCCGCCCGCCGCCGCCGCCGCCGCCGCCGCCGCCGCCGCCGCCGCCTGGCCAGCCAAACCCTGCGGTGCGCTGCCCTGCCGCCCGCCCAGGGCCTGAGAGGCCTCTGGCACCCCGCGGGCGGGGGGCGGGGCGCCAGTCTAGGCGCTCTCCCTCCCCGCCCCATCCCGGGAGTCTCCAGGCTCGCGCCCCGCTCGGCTCGCTCCCGAGGTCGCAGGAGATCGGGCTGCTCCGGGCCGTGCGGCGGGAGGCGTCGCGGCGTCAGGGGCCCCCCGGCCCGCGCTCCTCTGAGCCCCCTCCGGCCCGAGGAGCCTCCCAGCCCGGGCCTGGCCGCCGCTGCTCCGGGCCGGCCCCGAGGGGCCCCAAACCACCCCGAGCCACCCTGGCGACCAGAGGGCATCGGCGGAACCCCCGCCGCCCTCCCTCGGTTCGCGTCGGGGCGGGGGGCGGGGCACCGTTACCCCCACGCCCCCCACCGAGACTGAGACCCCGCCCACGCTCGTCCCCCCCGTGGGGACGCAGGAGAGCTCCTGTGCGAGGGAGCGGAGAGACAGAGCCACTGAGAGGATCCAAGACACCGACCTAGACAGACCCCCACCGGCACAGACACACAGACACAGAGAGCCTCTGCAGAAGAGGCAGCTTGCCCACGGCAGGGTGGTCGTGCTTGAGCTGGGCCTCAGGCAAGGAGGCAGTGGCCCTGGGGCAGGCAATCACTCCTGGGGCCCTAGGACGCGCAGCCTCGGTCTCAGGAGTCCGGTGCCGCTCGGGCAATGTTGTCTCAGGGGACTCTTCCACTACCCCTCTGACAGACAGGGCCAGGACCAGGGGGAAGAGAGCGAGGCGCCTGAGCGAGGGGACACGGAACATCTCAGCCAGCCAGATTCACGGTATTTTCCTTCGATGTTTTAGAAACCAAAGTGACTGCGAGATATCCACCAGGAGCCAAACGTCAATATTTCAAGTAAAGGCAGGGCCAGGAAGAAAAAGAAAAAGGATGCCGGTCACGTGGGGCCGGAAAGTTATCAAACTGGGGAAGGGGACTTCTTTGAGAAAAACAAACAAACAAAGATAAATAAATGAAAAGTGACACGTCGAGACACAGGGGCGGAAACGAACGTTTATTTTGAGTGAGATCACAAGTGAGAACAACGCACTAACTTGATTGAGACACACCCACAAACATCAGAAAATCCAGAAGCCGTGGCGTTTTGGATGAACTGCCTGAAATGCTCCCCTAACCCATTTTCCCCTGTCCTTTTGCAGACGGTCTTCTGAAAACCTTCACCAGGTTCCTGTGGTGCCTCAGCTCCGGAAGAAGTATTTGGTGCTTGTAGCTTTCTGATCCGTTGGGCTCCACCCCCCCCCCCCACGGGGGAACGGAATCCATTCTCTCCCACGAGACCGCGATGACGCTACCAACTGGTTGGGGCGGCCGAGTGAACTGCTCGGGTCTGTCGGGCCCCTAGCGGCTGGGAAGAGGCCGAGGACACAGGGAGCCCACGAGCGCGGAGTCGGGGTCACGCCGGGCCCCAGTGGGCCCGGGGTCCCGGTGGGGGGGGGCCGCGAGGTTGAAGGGCTGGGCTTCGACAGCCTGCCCGCGCCTGGGCGGCTGTCGCGCACACGGGCAGCAGCTGGGCAGCGGTGGGGGTGGGGGCGGGCGCGGAGGCCGGAGGGGCGGCCGGTGTGCCGAGGGAGCCGCGCTGGGGGCGGTGGCAAAAGGAGAGGGAGACGGCGGGAGGCAAAAAGCCTACAGCAACCCGGTATTCCCAGGCGGTCTCCCATCCAAGTACTAACCAGGCCCGACCCTGCTTAGCTTCCGAGATCAGACGAGATCGGGCGCGTTCAGGGTGGTATGGCCGTAGACGTTGGGGCCGCCGCCGGGCGCCCC
The DNA here is from genome assembly GCF_020826845.1 of Diceros bicornis minor. Lineage (NCBI taxonomy): Eukaryota > Metazoa > Chordata > Mammalia > Perissodactyla > Rhinocerotidae > Diceros > Diceros bicornis. The sequence goes on from NW_026691722.1 coordinate 51,745, forward strand.
TAAGAAGGCGCGCCGGGCAGCCCCGGCCCCTGTGACGCGGGCCCCCAGGCCCCTGTCAGGCGCGCGCCCAGAGCCCTGTGACGCGCGCCCCCAGAGCTCTGTGACGCGCGCCCCCAGAGCCCTGTGAGGCTCACAAGCCGCCGGCGCCCCGCCCCCCCCCCGCCCCCGCCCGCTGCCGCCGGCCCGCCGCGCTCCACCTGCCGCCGCCGCCGCCGCCGCCGCCGCCGCCCGCCGCCTGGCCAGCCAAACCCTGCGGTGCGCTGCCCTGCCGCCCGCCCAGGGCCTGAGAGGCCTCTGGCACCCCCGCGGGCGGGGGGCGGGGCGCCAGTCTAGGCGCTCTCCCGCCCCATCCCGGGAGTCTCCAGGCTCGCGCCCGCTCGGCTCGCTCCCGAGGTCGCAGGAGATCGGGCTGCTCCGGGCCGTGCGGCGGGAGGCGTCGCGGCGTCAGGGCCCCCCGGCCCGCGCTCCTCTGAGCCCCCTCCGGCCCGAGGAGCCTCCCAGCCCGGGGCCTGGCCGCCGCTGCTCCGGGCCGGCCCCGAGGGGCCCCAAACCACCCCGAGCCACCCTGGCGACCAGAGGGCATCGGCGGAACCCCGCCGCCCTCCCTCGGTTCGCGTCGGGGTGGGGGGCGGGGCACCGTTACCCCCACGCCCCCCACCGAGCCTGAGACCCCGCCCACGCTCGTACCCCCCGTGGGGACGCAGGAGAGCTCCTGCGCGAGGAGCGGAGAGACAGAGCCACTGAGAGGATCCAAGACAACCGACCTAGACAGACCCCCACCGGCACAGACACACAGACACAGAGAGCCTCTGCAGAAGAGGCAGCTTGCCCACGGCAGGGTGGTCGTGCTTGAGCTGGGCCTCAGGCAAGGAGGCAGTGGCCCTGGGGCAGGCAATCACTCCTGGGCCCTAGGACGCGCAGCCTCGGTCTCAGGAGTCCGGTGCCCGCTCGCGGCAATGTTGTCTCAGGGGACTCTTCCACTACCTCTGACAGACAGGGCCAGGACCAGGGGGAAGAGAGCGAGGCGCCTGAGCGAGGGGACACGGAACATCTCAGCCAGCCAGATTCACGGTATTTTCCTTCGATGTTTTAGAAACCAAAGTGACTGCGAGATATCCACCAGGAGCCAAACGTCA